>NC_056746.1:807916607-808024107 GCF_019279795.1 Protopterus annectens
AATGACCTCTTTTTTTCTGGATGAGAAACCTTTTGTGATGAGGTGAGCCACATAGAAGGATTTCCTGACCACTGTGGCGATGTGATTATCAAAGTAGAGACTACTGTCCACCTGTGTTCAAAGGTCTCATCACATTTTGGTGTTAAGTAGACTACCAGCTATGTGGTAGTTCATGGGTATAGAGCTTTTACCAAAGGGGATGACAATACACTTTTTGGCACTGAGCTTCAGGCCATGGCTTTGACACCGGGTATCTGTCTCAGTGAGGCCCTTCTGTAGTATGTCCACATCATTAGGAGTTTCGATTATGGCTCCTAGTTTGCAGTCATCTGCAAACTTTGTTAGCCTGTACTTCAGAGAAGCAGACACCAAACAGGAGAGGACCCAGGACTGAACCCCTGTGGTACTCCACTTGTCACTGGTCTGAAGTCGGACTTGGAGTCCGCTACTTTCACAGTGTGGGTTCTGTCCTTGAGCCAATTGGCAACCCATCTTGTGACATTTATTTATTTATTTATTTATTTATTTGCAGTTGTTTAACCAGGATAGTCCATTGGGCCTAAAGAACCCGTTTTCAATGGAGTCCTGGGGAGAAAAGCTACACATACAGATAATACAAAGATTATAGTCCACATACAGATTATACAAAGGTTATGTTACACACATAGTTTACATGAGAAATTAAAGAAAAACACTGTAAGATTGCAGGGTACAAATAAGGAGTTATATGCTAGAAGCCAGCATGAATTTGCTGGTTAGGTTTTGAGAAAAAGGAAAAGAGGAGAAGTGTTGAGAGTAGCGAGTAGGTTATGAGGGATGTGTACAAGAGCATTCCCAAGAGGATTTTAGATGAGAGTGTAGGGATTTGGTAATGGTTCGAATGCAGGGGGGAAGGGAGTTCCATAGGCGTGCTAGTGAGAAGGACAGGAGGTTTTGTCCAGGAGGGTGTAAGGGTCTGTAAACTTCTATGAAGTTTTGATTATTAGATCTTAGAAGTCTTTGAGTTGTTTGCATTTTGAAGGTAGATGAGAGAGAGGGACAGAGGGATGGCTGGAAAATGAGTTTATGTGCATAGGTGAGCTGAGTGTAGGAGAGGTATGTAGGAAGCTCTAGCCAGTTGAGTTGGAGGAGTGGTTCACAGTGATGGGTGGATAATTTGTTACTGGTGGCGAATCTGGCTATTTTATTGTAACAAGAGGACAGCTTGGTTTTCAGAGAAGATTGTAGGTTTGTAAGAAGAGGGGCACCATAGAGAAGGGAGGGAAGGAGAAATGTGGTAGAGAGAGTAATTTTGGTAGTTGAGGTGAGGAACCAATTGTGACGGTAGAGCATGCCCAATTTTTGATGAGTTTTCTTTATATTTAGTAGCAGATGGGAGTTGAATTTGAGCTTGTCATCAATTTGGACACCCAGTAGTTTGGCTTCAGATACCAGCTCAAGAGATGTGTTGTTTTGGCTGGTGATAGTGAATAGAGATCTATCAAAGTAATTTGTTTTGGAGGGGGTAAATATCATAAGTTTAGTCTTAGCAGCATTGAGTGCAAGATGGTTGTCTTTCATCCATTGTTCTGTGGTGGTGAAAGAGTCTTGGGTGAGTTTTAGAAGAGTTGGGATAGATGAGGAAGCACAGATGATTGTGGAGTCGTCTGCATACTGAATAATGTTTGCAAGGGGGATAGAGTGGTAGAAGTCATTAATAAAGATATTGAAGAGGAGTGGACCTAAAATAGAACCTTGTGGAACACCTGTAAGGGTGTTGAGGAAGGAGGAGGTGGCTTTTTTTCCATTTGACGGCTTGTTGCCTATTAGAGAGATAGCTAGTAAACCAATGTAGGGAAGAGGGGGTAAGGTTTAGGTTAGATAGCTTAGTAAGAAGTAGGTTACGAGAGATAGTGTCGAAGGCTTTAGAGAGATAGAGTAGGATGGTAGATACAGTGAAGCCAGAATCTCTTGCTTTATTTACTGTTTCAAGGAAGGACAGGAGAGCGGTCATGGTGCTATGATGGGGTCTGAATCCGTGCTGTGTGGGAGTTAATAGATTGTTGTCCAGAAGATGGGGAAGGAGCTGTAGATGGATACATTTTTCTAGAACTTTTGAAAGGGGAGACAGGATGGCTATGGAATGGAAATTGGTAATGTTAGTATTGTTACCACCTTTGTGTAGGGGAATGATGTAAGCTTTTTTCCAGATTTGAGGAACAATACTTTCTTGGATAGAGCGGTTAATTAGTATGCTGATAGAGAGGGCAATGGCTTCTGCAGCTATGCTAAGGTAATATGAGGGAATGTTATCTGGGGCATTGGTGCATGGTTTTAGTTGTTTCAGGAGTTTATATATGGTGGATGTAGGAATAGGAGTTAAGGAGAAAGGTGGGGGTGTGGTGTGAGTGGGGGAAGTTGGAGGGGGAGAAGCATGAAGAGGGGTGGGAGAAGTTGGAGGGGGAGAAGTCTGAGGAGAAGTGGGAGAAGTTGGAGGGGGATAAGCAAGAGGAGAGGTGGGAGAAGAGTGAGGAGAAGTGGAGGCAGGAGAAGGAATGTTATTTGAGAAAGAGGAGTAAGTTTGGTGATGGAGTCTATGAAGAAGGAATAGCAAGATCTGTGTCATCTACATTTGGGCAGGGGATAGGGTTTTCTGTGGTTCCGGGTTTTAGGAGCATAGTTATACCCCACCAGAATTTTTGAGGGTTAGTTTTGTGGTTTGTTTGGAGTCGGGTGAAGTAGTTGCGACGGTCTGCAGAGATAAGTTTTTTAACTGAGTTACGAAGAGTTTTGTATTCATTGAGGGAAGATATAGATTTGTTCTTTTGATATTGTGTCCAGGCTTTGTCTCTAAGTCGCATGGAGGTTAGGGTGTATGCAGTTAACCAGGGGGTGGATTTTTTTTTATTCTTTTGGTTTTTGAAAGAGCATGAGTATCTAGAAGGTTTAGGAATGTGGTATTAAAGTGAATGATTGCATCATCAAGGGGTAGAGGTTTTAAGGGGTACCAGTTAAGTGATTTTAGGGAATTGCAGAAGGCTTCTGGGTTAAAAGTTTTTGTGGCATCGGGAAGTAATGTAATTATGAGTGACTTGTAAGGGAGAAGGAAGACGTCTAGTGAAGATAGGAAGGTGGTCACTGAGGGAGTCAGGTAATGTTCCGCTATCTGGGTAGCAGTGAGGGTGGGAGACTACAATCCAATCTAGGGTGTTGCCACTGGTGAAGTCTTTGTATGGTCTAGTAATGGAGTTGATGAGTTGACAGTAGTTATATAGGTTGATGTTAAGGGAGTGAGAGGGGGACTGAATGGAGGACCAGTTAATATTGGTATCTCCCATGATTATAGTTTCATTTTTAATGTTAGCTGAGAGCCAGGAGAGGATTTCTTCGAGAATTGGTATATTGTCCCCTGGGGGAATGTAAAGAGAGACAATGTATATGTATTTGTGTTTGTTCAGCTGGAGAAGAGCCAGTATTAATTCTGCTTTGTAGAACTGGGGGGTGGCTTTGTCATAGGGAGTTATACATAGGGAGGATGAGTAGAGTAGGGCTACACCATCTCCCCTTTTTATGGGTTCTGTCTGATCTGATGATTGAGTAGTTAGGTGGTACTATCTCTGAATCCTTTATATGTGGTTTTAGCCAGGTTTCAGAAATGGCTAGGATGTCTGGTTTGTTGTGAAATAACCAGGAATGTAGATTTGGAATTTTGTTAGCTATGCTTTGTGCATTAAGGGATGCAAATAGGATGGATTTAGAATTTGAGGAGGAGAGGTTTGGGCCTGGGTTGGGGTGTATATCACCGGATAAAAGTATGGAAGTTAGGAGTTGAGTTAAGTAGTAGAGGTATTTGAGTTGTTTTGGTTGAGGGATGTGGGTTAAAGGATTAGTGGAGGATATGGGGTGGAAAGTGTGTATACATGTATAATGAGAAGGGATTGGTTTGTAATGAAACCATAGGAAGTGATTAATGGGATAAAGTTCAGGAGAGATGGAGTAGGTATGTGATGTGTGGAGAGGGAAGGTTGTATGTAGGAGTAGGGTGTGATTGAAGAAGTAAGGTTGGGTGAGATGGTAGATAAGGGTGAGGTTTAGAAGGAGTAGTAGTTGGATAGAAAGGGATGGAATTGTTATGGACATGTTAGAGTTTTAATAAGCAATGTGAGGGTTGAGGAAGGAGGTGGGGAAATGGGATGTGGGTAGTATGACTGGAGGAGGGGATAGGAAGAGGAAGGGGTGGAGTTTGGTAGGTAAAGAGGAAGGGGTGGAGTTTGGTAGGAGCAGAGGAAGTAGGTGTGTCTATATGGGTATAAATGTAGAGGTACTGGGGTGGGTGGGAATTGGGGGTAGGGGAGCGGAGTGAGCCTGCAGGGCAAACGGAGCGGGTAGAGACAAAAGAGCAGAATGTGGAATAAGACAATCAGGTAAAATGAAAGACAGGCAAGAGGTAAGTGTGAAGGCTGGAAAAAGGAGGAGAGTATGCAGAGAATAGTAAGAAAGAAAGGTAGAATACTTGACTGTTGGTCGCTGATAGGGTGCCTGGGGCTGGAGATAAGGTGGTAAATGACTATATAAAAGACTAAGAACAGAGTAGAATGGAGGGTATCCTCAGTAAGTTTACAGTGATGGAATAGGAAAATAAAATGGAGAGGCTATTATTTTCACAGGAACAGAAACCGCTTAGGAGAAAAAGTAATGTGCAGGGAATGGGGTTTGAAGCGCCACCTGGTGGCAACTTATGGTATGGTACTGCTTTATTTAGTGGAGAGGGGGGCAGGGAGGGGAAAGAGAAGGAATAAGCAAAACAGGGGCTAAGACTGTGGAGGTACAAGCTGAAGGCAGAAGGGGGGGGGGGTCGGCTGCTGGCTGATCTGCCTGCTCAGGTGGTCTGGACTAGATATTATAAGAACTTTAGCTTAGATGAATTGACATACAAATAACAATGAGCAGTTAATGTGAATAAATACATCCAAAGCCTTATTTGGCATACATCCAAAGCCTTATTTGGGACACACTATTCAGGAAGATATGAGGGTTTTTTCTGTGGTGCCTCACAGTTCTGAGGCTTTCAGAGGGGTGCGAACAGATAGAATGTTGCTGGAACACTCAGGTACACAATGCTGATAAAATAAAAAGAGAAAAAAATGATTTAGGGAGAAAGGGAAGGTAGAGGGCTTGAAAGAAGGAAGGTACAGTTTGAAAAAATAGTCATACAATCACAGTTAAATATTTCTGACCAACATTTAACTAAATAGCATTTAAACTAGCAGACTGAAATGTAGCAATTTACAACAGGACATTTAGTAATACAAAGTATTCATAACTTTATCAAGATCAGTGCTTAATACACAGGAGAGAATTAACATTTGCAGATGCTAGCATGTTTAAGTAGTCACTCTAGCATTGCTAACAAATTCACAGCAAGCATGAAAAATGCAGTCTTGAATGTACTTCATTTACATTTAGTATAATAGTGATAAAATATTGTACAGTTTACTAATATCATATATTTCACAACAGATAATTATATGCTAAGCAAAGAGGGGGACTTGCTGCTAAAGATAGTTTCAGAACACGAACACATTAGCAGTGGGTCGCTACAGGCAGTGTTCGAACATTGAACATTATACGAGGCAAACAAGGAGTCTATTAGGCGGAGTAGTATTCGAAACGCCAAGAGTAAAAATAGATATAGCTGTCAGCGAGTACGGCGCTTTGTAAGCCTTAACATTTAATGCTTAAGCACAAAGTAAAATGCATCAAAACGCATCAAGACGCCAGACCAAATGTACAAAAAAGAAATAAAAATAGGTACAGCTATCTGCGAGTGCAGGCACTCTGAAAGCACTAGCATTTAAAGCTTAGGCGCCAATTTCAATGCTTCAAAAACGCTTAAAACGTCAAATGAAATAAAAAGGACAGGCGCTATGTAAGCACAATCGTTAAAGCTTAAGCGGCTAATTAACAGACTAGCTAGAGATTTGCAGGTAAGGTTAATGGCGGGAGTACCAACACTTGAATGACTATGATAGGCAAAAGAAAACAGTCACTAACTTTAGTCAGGAAGTACCTCCAAAGCTAGGCTAGCTGGGGGGTTAAATCGATAATTAAGTTCGTACATTCCAAGTACATAGCAGAAAACAGTCACTACTAAAAGCAGCTTCAAGCGCTTGTAAGGCACTATCGTAAAAACCTTTAACAGTACAGATAAAATGACAAGTAGCCAGTCGAGTCAACTATTAGAGAATGTATCTCACAAGTAAAACAGAACAATACAAACAAATGGAAAACACACTTACTAGATCCAGCAACAGGAGCAGGGCACTCAGCAGCCAGGTGAGGGGAGGAAAAAGAAAGATGGCGGCATCATAGGTAGGGGTATATTTATAAGGTGTAGAAGGGGGGAGGGGTGCAGGGGGAGGAGTAAGAGATTAGCGGGAAAGTAGAAAAAGAAACGCGAGAGAGGTAAGAGGGTGAGAGATAAGGAAAGAAAGCTGAGACCGAGTAATAGGAGGAGCTAGTGCAAAAGGGCAGAAGATGAATAGAAGGGATAATGAGGTAACTCTTCAGACAATGAAGAAAAAGTACATAGGGGAACAGATACAGCGGCAGTAAAATGTAGCTATAGGGAAACAGGATGAGGGAGGAAAGTAAGGGGTAGGGAAGCTATCAGGAAAAGCAGAGTAATAGAGACAAAGCAGAGTAATAGAGACAAAAGAGAAGAATGTGGAATAAGACAATCAGGTAAAATGAAAGACAGGCAACAGGTAAGTGTGAAGGCTGGAAAAAGGAGGAGAGTATGCAGAGAATAGTAAGGAAGAAAGGTAGAATACTTGACTGTTGGTCGCTGATAGGGTGCCTGGGGCTAGAGATAAGGTGGTAAATGACTATGTAAAAGACTAAGAACAGAGTAGAATGAGGGTATCCTCAGTAAGTTTACAGAGATGGAATAGGAAAATAAAAGTGGAGAGGCTATTATTTTCACAGGAACAGAGACCGCTTAGTAGAAAAAGTAATGTGCAGGGAATGGGGTTTGAAGTGCCACCTGGTGGCAACTTATGGTATGATACTGCTTTATTTAGTGGAGAGGGGGGCAGGGAGGGGAAAAAGAAGGAATAAGAAAAACAGGGGCTAAGACTGTGGAGGAACAAGCTGAAGGCAGAAGGGGGGGGGTTGGATGCTGGCTTATCTGCCTGCTCAGGTGGTCTGGACTAGATATTATAAGAACTTTAGCTTAGATGAATTGACATACAAATAACAACGAGCAGTTAATGTGAATACATACATCCAAAGCCTTATTTGGCATACATCCAAAGCCTTATTTGGGACACACTATTCAGGAAGATATGAGGGTTTTTTCTGTGGTGCCTCACAGTTCCGAGGCTTTCAGAGGGGTGCGAACAGATAGAATGTTGCTGGAACACTCAGGTACACAATGCTGATAAAATAAAAAGAGAAAAAAATGATTTAGGGAGAAAGGGAAGGTAGAGGGCTTGAAAGAAGAAAGGTACAGTTTGAAAAAATAGTCATACAATCACAGTTAAATATTTCTGACCACCATTTAACTAAATAGCATTTAAACTAGCAGACTGAAATGTAGCAATTTACAACAGGAGGACATTTAGTAATAGAAAGTATCAATAACTTTATCAAGATCAGTGCTTAATACACAGGAGAGAATTAACATTTGCAGATGCTAGCATGTTTAAGTAGTCACTCTAGCATTGCTAACAAATTCACAGCAAGCATGAAAAATGCAGTCTTGAATGTACGTCATTTACATTTAGTATAATAGCGATAAAATGTTGTACAGTTTACTAATATCATATACTTCACAACAGATAATTATATGCTAAGCAAAGAGGGGGACTTGCTGCTAAAGATAGTTTCAGAACACGAACACATTAGCAGTGGGTCGCTACAGGCAGTGTTCAAACATTGAAGATTGTACAAGGCAAACAAGGAGTCTATCAGGCGGAGTAGTTTTCAAAACGCCATGTCAAGTGTAAAAATAGATATAGCTGTCAGCGAGTACGGCGCTTTGTAAGCCTTAGCATTTAATGCTTAAGCACAAAGTAAAATGCATCAAAACGCCAGACCAAATATACAAAAAAGAAATAAAAATAGGTACAGCTATCTGTGAGTGCAGGCACTCTGAAAGCACTAGCATTTAAAGCTTGGGCGACAATTTCAATGCTTTAAAAACGCTTAAAACGCCAAACGAAATAAAAAGTATGTACAGTTATCAGCGAGGACAGGCGCTATGTAAGCACAATCCTTTAAAGCTTAAACGGATAATTAACAGACTAGCTAGAGATTTGCAGGTAAGGTTAATGGCGGGAGTACCAACAGTGGAACGACTATGATAGGCAAAAGAAAACAGTCACTAACTTTAGTCAGGAAGTACCTCCAAAGCTAGGCTAGCTGGGGGGATAAATCGATAATTAAGTTCATACATTCCAGGTACATAGCAGAAAACAGTCACTACTAAAAGCAGCTTCAAGTGCTTGTAAGGCGCTATCGTAAAAACCTTTAACAGTACAGGTAAAATGACAAGTAGCCAGTCGAGTTAACTATTAGAGAATGTATCTCACAAGTAAAACAGAACAATACAAACAAATGGAAAACACACTTACTAGATCCAGCAACAGGAGCAGGGCGCTCAGCAGCCAGGTGAGGGGAGGAAAAAGAAAGATGAAGGCATCATAGGTAGGGGTATATTTATAAAGTGTAGAAGGGGGTAGGGGTGCAGGAGGAGGAGTAAGAGATTAGCGGGAAAGTAGAAAAAGAAATGCAAGAGAGGTAAGAGGGTGAGAGATAAGGAAAGAAAGCTGAGACTGAGTAATAGGAGGAGCTAGTGCAAAAGAGCAGAAGAAGAATACAAGGGATAATGAGGTAACTTTTCAGACAATGAAGAAAAAGTACATAGGGGAACAGCTACAGCGGCAGTAAAATGTAGCTATAGGGAAACAGGATGAGGGAGGAAAGTAAGGAGTAGGGAAGCTATCAGGAAAAGCAGAGTAATAGAGACAAAAGAGCAGAATGTGGAATAAGACAATCAGGTAAAATGAAAGACAGGCAACAGGTAAGTGTGAAGGCTGGAAAAAGGAGGAGAGTATACAGAGAATAGTAAGGAAGAAAGGTAGAATACTTGACTGCTGGTCGCTGATAGGGTGCCTGGGGCTGGAGATAAGGTGGTAAATGACTATATAAAAGACTAAGAACAGAGTAGAATGGAGGGTATCCTCAGTAAGTTTACAGAGATGGAATAGGAAAATAAAAGTGGAGAGGCTAATATTTTCACAGGAACAGAGACCGCTTATGAGAAAAAGTCATGTGCAGGTAATGGGGTTTAAAGCGCCACCTTGTGGCAACTTATGGTATGGTACTCCTTTATTTAGTGGAGAGGGGGGCAGGGAGGGGAAAGAAGGAATAAGCAAAACAGGGGCTAAGACTGTGGAGGTACAAGCTGAAGGCAGAAGGGGGGGGGGTTGGCTGCTGGCTGATCTGCCTGCTCAGGTGGTCTGGACTAGATATTATAAGGACTTTAGCTTAGATGAATTGACATACAAATAACAACGAGCAGTTAATGTGAATACATACATCCAAAGCCTTATTTGGCATACATCCAAAGCCTTATTTGGGACACACTATTCAGGAAGATATGAGAGCTTTTTCTGTGGTGCCTCACAGTTCCGAGGCTTTCAGAGGGGTGTGAACAGATAGAATGTTGCTGGAACACTCAGGTACACAATGATCCAAAGCCTTATTTGGCATACATCCAAAGCCTTATTTGGGACACACTATTCAGGAAGATATGAGAGTTTTTTCTGTGGTGCCTCACAGTTCCAAGGCTTTCAGAGGGGTGCAAACAGATAGAATGTTGCTGGAACACTCAGGTACACAATGATCCAAAGCCTTATTTGGCATACATCCAAAGCCTTATTTGGGACACACTATTCAGGAAGATATGAGGGCTTTTTCTGTGGTGCCTCAAAGTTCTGAGGATTTCAGAGGGTTGCGAACAGATAGAATGTTGCTGGAACACTCAGGTACACAATGATCCAAAGCCTTATTTGGCATACATCCAAAGCTTTATTTGGGACACACTATTCAGGAAGATATGAGGGCTTTTTCTGTGGTGCCTCACAGTTCCGAGGCTTTCAGAGGGGTGCGAACAGATAGAATGTTGCTGGAACACTCAGGTACACAATGATCCAAAGCCTTATTTGGCATACATCCAAAGCTTTATTTGGGACACACTATTCAGGAAGATATGAGGGTTTTTTTCTGTGGTGCCTCACAGTTCCGAGGCTTTCAGAGGGGTGCGAACAGATAGAATGTTGCTGGAACACTCAGGTACACAATGATCCAAAGCCTTATTTGGCATACATCCAAAGCCTTATTTGGGACACACTATTCAGGAAGATATGAGGGTTTTTCTGTGGTGCCTCACAGTTCCGAGGCTTTCAGAGGGTGCGAATAGATAGAATGTTGCTGGAACACTCAGTTACACAATGATCCAAAGCCTTATTTGGCATACATCCAAAGCCTTATTTGGGACACACTATTCAGGAAGATATGAGGGGTTCTTCTGTGGTGCCTCACAGTTCCGAGGCTTTCAGAGGGTGCTAACAGATAGAATGTTGCTGGAACACTCGGGTACACAATGATCCAAAGCCTTATTTGGCATACATCCAAAGCCTTATTTGGGACACACTATTCAGGAAGATATGAGGGTTTTTTCTGTGGTGCCTCACAGTTCCGAGGCTTTCAGACGGGTGCGAACAGATAGAATGTTGCTGGAACACTCAGGTACACAATGATCAAAAGCCTTATTTGGCATACATCCAAAGCCTTATTTGGGACACACTATTCAGGAAGATATGAGGGGTTTTTCTGTGGTGCCTCACAGTTCCGAGGCTTTCAGAGGGGTGCGAACAGATAGAATGTTGCTGGAACACTCAGGTACACAATGATCCAAAGCCTTATTTGGCATACATCCAAAGCCTTATTTGGGACACACTATTCAGGAAGATATGAGGGTTTCTTCTGTGGTGCCTCACAGTTCCGAGGCTTTCAGAGGGGTGCGAACAGATACAATGTTGCTGGAACACTCAGGTACACAATGATCCAAAGCCTTATTTGGCATACATCCAAAGCCTTATTTGGGACACACTATTCAGGAAGATATGAGGGGTTTTTCTGTGGTGCCTCACAGTTCCGAGGCATTCAGAGGGGTGCGAACAGATAGACTGTTGCTGGAACACTCAGGTACACAATGATCCAAAGCCTTAATTGGCATACATCCAAAGCCTTATTTGGGACACACTACTCAGGAAGATATGAGGGGTTTTTCTGTGGTGCCTCACAGTTCTGAGGCTTTCAGAGGGGTGCGTACAGATAGAATGTTGCTGGAACAATCAGGTACACAATGATCCAAAACCTTATTTGGCATACATCCAAAGCCTTATTTGGGACACACTATTCAGGAAGATATGAGGGCTTTTTCTGTGGTGCCTCACAGTTCCGAGGCTTTCAGAGGGGTGCGAACAGATAGAATGTTGCTGGAACACTCAGGTACACAATGATCCAAAACCTTATTTGGCATACATCCAAAGCCTTATTTAGGACACACTATTCAGGAAGATATGAGGGTTTTTTCTGTGGTGCCTCACAGTTCCGAGGCTTTCAGAGGGGTGCGAACAGATAGAATGTTGCTGGAACACTCAGGTACACAATGATCCAAAGCCTTATTTGGCATACATCCAAAGCCTTATTTGGGACACACTATTCAGGAAGATATGAGGGGTTTTTCTGTGGTGCCTCACAGTTCCGAGGCTTTCAGAGGGGAGCGAACAGATAGAATGTTGCTGGAACACTCAGGTACACAATGATCCAAAGCCTTTATTGGCATACATCCAAAGCCTTATTTGGGACACACTATTCAGGAAGATATGAGGGCTTTTTCTGTGGTGCCTCACAGTTCCGAGGCTTTCAGAGGGGTGCGAACAGATAGAATGTTGCTGGAACACTCAGGTACACAATGATCCAAAGCCTTATTTGGCATACATCCAAAGCCTTATTTGGGACACACTATTCAGGAAGATATGAGGGGTTTTTCTGTGGTGCCTCACAGTTCCGAGGCTTTCAGAGGGGTGCGAACAGATAGAAGGTTGCTGGAACACTCAGGTACACAATGATCCAAAGCCTTATTTGGCATACATCCAAAGCCTTATTTGGGACACACTATTCAGGAAGATATAAGGGTTTTTCTGTGGTGCCTCACAGTTACGTAGGCTTTCAGAGGGTGCGAACAGATAGAATGTTGCTGGAACACTCAGGTACACAATGATCCAAAGCCTTATTTGGCATACATCCAAAGCCTTATTTGGGACACACTATTCAGGAAGATATGAGGGTTTTTTCTGTGGTGCCTCACATTTCGAGGCTTTCAGAGGGTGCTAACAGATAGAATGTTGCTGGAACACTCAGGTACACAATGATCCAAAGCCTTATTTGGCATACATCCAAAGCCTTATTTGGGACACACTATTCAGAAAGATATGAGGGGGTTTTCTGTGGTGCCTCACAGTTCCGAGGCTTTCAGAGGGGTGCGACTAGATAGAATGTTGCTGGAACACTCAGGTACACAATGACCCAAAGCCTTATTTGGCATACATCCAAAGCCTTATTTGCGACACACTATTCAGGAAGATATGAGGGTTTTTTCTGTGGTGCCCCACATTTCCGAGGCTTTCAGAGGGGTACGAACAGATAGAATGTTGCTGGAACACTCAGGTACACAATGATCCAAAGCCTTATTTAGCATACATCCAAAGCCGTATTTGGGACACACTATTCAGGAAGATATGAGGGTTTTTTCTGTGGTGCCTCACAGTTCCGAGGCTTTCAGAGGGGTGCGAACAGATAGAATGTTGCTGGAACACTCAGGTACACAATGATCCAAAGCCTTATTTGGCATACATCCAAAGCCTTATTTGGGACACACTATTCAGGAAGATATGAGGGGTTTTTCTGTGGTGCCTCACAGTTCCGAGGCTTTCAGAGGGGTGCGAACAGATAGAATATTGCTGGAACACTCAGGTACACAATGATCCAAAGCCTTATTTGGCATACATCCAAAGCCTTATTTGGGACACACTATTCAGGAAGATATGAGGGGTTTTTCTGTGGTGCCTCACAGTTCCGAGGCTTTCAGAGGGGTGCGAACAGATACAATGTTGCTGGAACACTCAGGTACACAATGATCCAAAGCCTTATTTGGCATACATCCAAAGCCTTATTTAGGACACACTATTCAGGAAGATATGAGGGTTTTTCTGTGGTGTCTCACAGTTCCGAGGGTTTCAGAGGGGTGCTAACAGATAGAATGTTGCTGGAACACTCAGGTACACAATGATCCAAAGTCTTATTTGGCATACATCCAAAGCCTTATTTGGGACACACTATTCAGGAAGATATGAGGGGTTTTTCTGTGGTGCCTCACAGTCCCGAGGCTTTCAGAGGGGTGTGAACAGATAGAATGTTGCTGGAACACTCAGGTACACAATGATCCAAAGCCTTATTTGGCATACATCCAAAGCCTTATTTGGGACACACTATTCAGGAAGATATGAGGGCTTTTTCTGTGGTGCCTCACAGTTCCGAGGATTTCAGAGGGTTGCGAACAGATAGAATGTTGCTGGAACACTCAGGTACACAATGATCCAAAGCCTTATTTGGCATACATCCAAAGCTTTATTTGGGACACACTATTCAGGAAGATATGAGGGTTTTTTCTGTGGTGCCTCACAGTTCCGAGGCTTTCAGAGGGGTGCGAACAGATAGAATGTTGCTGGAACACTCAGGTACACAATGATCCAAAGCCTTATTTGGCATACATCCAAAGCCTTATTTGGGACACACTATTCAGGAAGATATGAGGGTTTTTTCTGTGGTGCCTCACAGTTCCGAGGCTTTCAGAGGGGTGCGAATAGATAGAATGTTGCTGGAACACTCAGTTACACAATGATCCAAAGCCTTATTTGGCATACATCCAAAGCCTTATTTGGGACACACTATTCAGGAAGATATGAGGGGTTCTTCTGTGGTGCCTCACAGTTCCGAGGCTTTCAGAGGGGTGCGAACAGATAGAATGTTGCTGGAACACTCGGGTACACAATGATCCAAAGCCTTATTTGGCATACATCCAAAGCCTTATTTGGGACACACTATTCAGGAAGATATGAGGGTTTTTTCTGTGGTGCCTCACAGTTCCGAGGCTTTCAGACGGGTGCGAACAGATAGAATGTTGCTGGAACACTCAGGTACACAATGATCAAAAGCCTTATTTGGCATACATCCAAAGCCTTATTTGGGACACACTATTCAGGAAGATATGAGGGGTTTTTCTGTGGTGCCTCAGAGTTCCGAGGCTTTCAGAGGGGTGCGAACAGATAGAATGTTGCTGGAACACTCAGGTACACAATGATCCAAAGCCTTATTTGGCATACATCCAAAGCCTTATTTGGGACACACTATTCAGGAAGATATGAGGGTTTCTTCTGTGGTGCCTCACAGTTCCGAGGCTTTCAGAGGGGTGCGAACAGATACAATGTTGCTGGAACACTCAGGTACACAATGATCCAAAGCCTTATTTGGCATACATCCAAAGCCTTATTTGGGACACACTATTCAGGAAGATATGAGGGGTTTTTCTGTGGTGCCTCACAGTTCCGAGGCTTTCAGAGGGGTGCGAACAGATAGAAGGTTGCTGGAACACTCAGGTACACAATGATCCAAAGCCTTATTTGGCATACATCCAAAGCCTTATTTAGGACACACTATTCAGGAAGATATAAGGGTTTTTTCTGTGGTGCCTCACAGTTACGAGGCTTTCAGAGGGGTGCGAACAGATAGAATGTTGCTGGAACACTCAGGTACACAATGATCCAAAGCCTTATTTGGCATACATCCAAAGCCTTATTTGGGACACACTATTCAGGAAGATATGAGGGTTTTTTCTGTGGTGCCTCACAGTTCCGAGGCTTTCAGAGGGGTGCGAACAGATAGAATTTTGCTGGAACACTCAGGTACACAATGATCCAAAGCCTTATTTGGCATACATCCAAAGCCTTATTTGGGACACACTATTCAGAAAGATATGAGGGGGTTTTCTGTGGTGCCTCACAGTTCCGAGGCTTTCAGAGGGGTGCGACTAGATAGAATGTTGCTGGAACACTCAGGTACACAATGACCCAAAGCCTTATTTGGCATACATCCAAAGCCTTATTTGCGACACACTATTCAGGAAGATATGAGGGTTTTTTCTGTGGTGCCCCACATTTCCGAGGCTTTCAGAGGGGTACGAACAGATAGAATGTTGCTGGAACACTCAGGTACACAATGATCCAAAGCCTTATTTAGCATACATCCAAAGCCGTATTTGGGACACACTATTCAGGAAGATATGAGGGTTTTTTCTGTGGTGCCTCACAGTTCCGAGGCTTTCAGAGGGTGCTAACAGATAGAATGTTGCTGGAACACTCAGGTACACAATGATCCAAAGCCTTATTTGGCATACATCCAAAGCCTTATTTGGGACACACTATTCAGGAAGATATGAGGGGTTTTTCTGTGGTGCCTCACAGTTCCGAGGCTTTCAGAGGGGTGCGAACAGATAGAATATTGCTGGAACACTCAGGTACACAATGATCCAAAGCCTTATTTGGCATACATCCAAAGCCTTATTTGGGACACACTATTCAGGAAGATATGAGGGTTTTTCTGTGGTGCCTCACAGTTCCGAGGCTTTCAGAGGGGTGGGAACAGATACAATGTTGCTGGAAGACTGAGGTACACAATGATCCAAAGCCATATTTGGCATACATCCAAAGCCTTATTTAGGACACACTATTCAGGAAGATATGAGGGTTTTTCTGTGGTGTCTCACAGTTCCGAGGGTTTCAGAGGGTGCGAACAGATAGAATGTTGCTGGAACACTCAGGTACACAATGATCCAAAGTCTTATTTGGCATACATCCAAAGCCTTATTTGGGACACACTATTCAGGAAGATATGAGGGTTTTTCTGTGGTGCCTCACAGTCCCGAGGCTTTCAGAGGGTGTGAACAGATAGAATGTTGCTGGAACACTCAGGTACACAATGATCCAAAGCCTTATTTGGCATACATCCAAAGCCTTATTTGGGACACACTATTCAGGAAGATATGAGGAGCATCGCTGTGGTGCCTCACAGTTCCGAGGCTTTCAGAGGGGTGCGAACAGATAGAATGTTGCTGGAACACTCAGGTACACAATGATCCAAAGCCTTATTTGGCATACATCCAAAGCCTTATTTGGGACACACTATTCAGGAAGATATGAGAGTTTTTTCTGTGGTGCCTCACAGTTCCAAGGCTTTCAGAGGGGTGCAAACAGATAGAATGTTGCTGGAACACTCAGGTACACAATGATCCAAAGCCTTATTTGGCATACATCCAAAGCCTTATTTGGGACACACTATTCAGGAAGATATGAGGGCTTTTTCTGTGGTGCCTCACAGTTCCGAGGATTTCAGAGGGTTGCGAACAGATAGAATGTTGCTGGAACACTTAGGTACACAATGATCCAAAGCCTTATTTGGCATACATCCAAAGCTTTATTTGGGACACACTATTCAGGGAAGATATGAGGGGTTTTTCTGTGGTGCCTCACAGTTCCGAGGCTTTCAGAGGGGTGCGAACAGATAGAATGTTGCTGGAACACTCAGGTACACAATGATCCAAAGCCTTATTTGGCATACATCCAAAGCTTTATTTGGGATACACTATTCAGGAAGATATGAGGTTTTTTCTGTGGTGCCTCACAGTTCCGAGGCTTTCAGAGGGGTGCGAACAGATAGAATGTTGCTGGAACACTCAGGTACACAATGATCCAAAGCCTTATTTGGCATACATCCAAAGCCTTATTTGGGACACACTATTCAGGAAGATATGAGGGGTTCTTCTGTGGTGCCTCACAGTTCCGAGGCTTTCAGAGGGGTGCGAACAGATAGAATGTTGCTGGAACACTCGGGTACACAATGATCCAAAGCCTTATTTGGCATACATCCAAAGCCTTATTTGGGACACACTATTCAGGAAGATATGAGGGTTTTTTCTGTGGTGCCTCACAGTTCCGAGGCTTTCAGAGGGGTGTGAACAGATAGACTGTTGCTGGAACACTCAGGTACACAATGATCCAAAGCCTTAATTGGCATACATCCAAAGCCTTATTTGGGACACACTACTCAGGAAGATATGAGGGGTTTTTCTGTGGTGCCTCACAGTTCTGAGGCTTTCAGAGGGGTGCGTACAGATAGAATGTTGCTGGAACAATCAGGTACACAATGATCCAAAGCCTTATTTGGCATACATCCAAAGCCTTATTTGGGACACACTATTCAGGAAGATATGAGGGTTTTTTCTGTGGTGCCTCACAGTTCCGAGGCTTTCAGAGGGTGCGAACAGATAGAATGTTGCTGGAACACTCAGGTACACAATGATCAAAAGCCTTATTTGGCATACATCCAAAGCCTTATTTGGGACACACTATTCAGGAAGATATGAGGGGTTTTTCTGTGGTGCCTCACAGTTCCGAGGCTTTCAGAGGGGTGCGAACAGATAGAATGTTGCTGGAACACTCAGGTACACAATGATCCAAAGCCTTATTTGGCATACATCCAAAGCCTTATTTGGGACACACTATTCAGGAAGATATGAGGGTTTCTTCTGTGGTGCCTCACAGTTCCGAGGCTTTCAGAGGGGTGCAAACAGATAGAATGTTGCTGGAATACTCAGGTACACAATGATCTAAAGCCTTATTTGGCATACATCCAAAGCCTTATTTGGGACACACTATTCAGGAAGATATGAGGGTTTTTTCTGTGGTGCCTCACAGTTCCGAGGCATTCAGAGGGGTGCGAACAGATAGACTGTTGCTGGAACACTCAGGTACACAGTGATCCAAAGCCTTAATTGGCATACGTCCAAAGCCTTATTTGGGACACACTATTCAGGAAGATATGAGGGGTTTTTCTGTGGTGCCCCACATTTCCGAGGCTTTCAGAGGGGTACGAACAGATAGAATGTTGCTGGAACACTCAGGTACACAATGATCCAAAGCCTTATTTAGCATACATCCAAAGCCGTATTTGGGACACACTATTCAGGAAGATATGAGGGTTTTTTCTGTGGTGCCTCACAGTTCCGAGGCTTTCAGAGGGGTGCGAACAGATAGAATGTTGCTGGAACACTCAGGTACACAATGATCCAAAGCCTTATTTGGCATACATCCAAAGCCTTATTTGGGACACACTATTCAGGAAGATATGAGGGGTTTTTCTGTGGTGCCTCACAGTTCCGAGGCTTTCAGAGGGGTGCGAACAGATAGAATATTGCTGGAACACTCAGGTACACAATGATCCAAAGCCTTATTTGGCATACATCCAAAGCCTTATTTGGGACACACTATTCAGGAAGATATGAGGGGTTTTTCTGTGGTGCCTCACAGTTCCGAGGCTTTCAGAGGGGTGCGAACAGATACAATGTTGCTGGAACACTCAGGTACACAATGATCCAAAGCCTTATTTGGCATACATCCAAAGCCTTATTTAGGACACACTATTCAGGAAGATATGAGGGTTTTTTCTGTGGTGTCTCACAGTTCCGAGGGTTTCAGAGGGGTGCGAACAGATAGAATGTTGCTGGAACACTCAGGTACACAATGATCCAAAGTCTTATTTGGCATACATCCAAAGCCTTATTTGGGACACACTATTCAGGAAGATATGAGGGTTTTTTCTGTGGTGCCTCACAGTCCCGAGGCTTTCAGAGGGGTGTGAACAGATAGAATGTTGCTGGAACACTCAGGTACACAATGATCCAAAGCCTTATTTGGCATACATCCAAAGCCTTATTTGGGACACACTATTCAGGAAGATATGAGGGCTTTTTCTGTGGTGCCTCACAGTTCCGAGGCTTTCAGAGGGGTGCGAACAGATAGAATGTTGCTGGAACACTCAGGTACACAATGATCCAAAGCCTTATTTGGCATACATCCAAAGCCTTATTTGGGACACACTATTCAGGAAGATATGAGAGTTTTTTCTGTGGTGCCTCACAGTTCCAAGGCTTTCAGAGGGGTGCAAACAGATAGAATGTTGCTGGAACACTCAGGTACACAATGATCCAAAGCCTTATTTGGCATACATCCAAAGCCTTATTTGGGACACACTATTCAGGAAGATATGAGGGCTTTTTCTGTGGTGCCTCACAGTTCCGAGGATTTCAGAGGGTTGCGAACAGATAGAATGTTGCTGGAACACTTAGGGTACACAATGATCCAAAGCCTTATTTGGCATACATCCAAAGCTTTATTTGGGACACACTATTCAGGGAAGATATGAGGGGTTTTTCTGTGGTGCCTCACAGTTCCAAGGCTTTCAGAGGGGTGCGAACAGATAGAATGTTGCTGGAACACTCAGGTACACAATGATCCAAAGCCTTATTTGGCATACATCCAAAGCTTTATTTGGGATACACTATTCAGGAAGATATGAGGTTTTTTCTGTGGTGCCTCACAGTTCCGAGGCTTTCAGAGGGGTGCAAACATATAGAATGTTGCTGGAACACTCAGGTACACAATGATCCAAAGCCTTATTTGGCATACATCCAAAGCCTTATTTGGGACACACTATTCAGGAAGATATGAGGGGTTCTTCTGTGGTGCCTCACAGTTCCGAGGCTTTCAGAGGGGTGCGAACAGATAGAATGTTGCTGGAACACTCGGGTACACAATGATCCAAAGCCTTATTTGGCATACATCCAAAGCCTTATTTGGGACACACTATTCAGGAAGATATGAGGGTTTTTTCTGTGGTGCCTCACAGTTCCGAGGCTTTCAGAGGGGGTGTGAACAGATAGAATGTTGCTGGAACACTCAGGTACACAATGATCCAAAGCCTTAATTGGCATACATCCAAAGCCTTATTTGGGACACACTACTCAGGAAGATATGAGGGGTTTTTCTGTGGTGCCTCACAGTTCTGAGGCTTTCAGAGGGGTGCGTACAGATAGAATGTTGCTGGAACAATCAGGTACACAATGATCCAAAGCCTTATTTGGCATACATCCAAAGCCTTATTTGGGACACACTATTCAGGAAGATATGAGGGTTTTTTCTGTGGTGCCTCACAGTTCCGAGGCTTTCAGAGGGGTGCGAACAGATAGAATGTTGCTGGAACACTCAGGTACACAATGATCAAAAGCCTTATTTGGCATACATCCAAAGCCTTATTTGGGACACACTATTCAGGAAGATATGAGGGGTTTTTCTGTGGTGCCTCACAGTTCCGAGGCTTTCAGAGGGGTGCGAACAGATAGAATGTTGCTGGAACACTCAGGTACACAATGATCCAAAGCCTTATTTGGCATACATCCAAAGCCTTATTTGGGACACACTATTCAGGAAGATATGAGGGTTTCTTCTGTGGTGCCTCACAGTTCCGAGGCTTTCAGAGGGGTGCAAACAGATAGAATGTTGCTGGAATACTCAGGTACACAATGATCTAAAGCCTTATTTGGCATACATCCAAAGCCTTATTTGGGACACACTATTCAGGAAGATATGAGGGTTTTTTCTGTGGTGCCTCACAGTTCCGAGGCATTCAGAGGGGTGCGAACAGATAGACTGTTGCTGGAACACTCAGGTACACAGTGATCCAAAGCCTTAATTGGCATACGTCCAAAGCCTTATTTGGGACACACTATTCAGGAAGATATGAGGGTTTTTTCTGTGGTGCCTCACAGTTCCGAGGCTTTCAGAGGGGTGCGAACAGATAGAATGTTGCTGGAACACTCAGGTACACAATGATCCAAAGCCTTATTTGGCAAACATCCAAAGCCTTATTTGGGACACACTATTCAGAAAGATATGAGGGTTTTTTCTGTGGTGCCTCACAGTTCCGAGGCTTTCAGAGGGGTGCGACTAGATAGAATGTTGCTGGAACACTCAGGTACACAATGATACAAAGCCTTATTTGGCATACATCCAAAGCCTTATTTGCGACACACTATTCAGGAAGATATGAGGGGTTTTTCTGTGGTGCCCCACATTTCCGAGGCTTTCAGAGGGGTACGAACAGATAGAATGTTGCTGGAACACTCAGGTACACAATGATCCAAAGCCTTATTTGGCATACATCCAAAGCCTTATTTGGGACACACTATTCAGGAAGATATGAGGGGTTTTTCTGTGGTGCCTCACAGTTCCGAGGCTTTCAGAGGGGTGCGAACAGATACAATGTTGCTGGAACACTCAGGTACACAATGATCCAAAGCCTTATTTGGCATACATCCAAAGCCTTATTTAGGACACACTATTCAGGAAGATATGAGGGTTTTTTCTGTGGTGTCTCACAGTTCCGAGGTTTCAGAGGGGTGCGAACAGATAGAATGTTGCTGGAACACTCAGGTACACAATGATCCAAAGTCTTCTTTGGCAAACATCCAAAGCCTTATTTGGGACACACTATTCAGGAAGATATGAGGGTTTTTTCTGTGGTGCCTCACAGTCCCGAGGCTTTCAGAGGGGTGTGAACAGATAGAATGTTGCTGGAACACTCAGGTACACAATGATCCAAAGCCTTATTTGGCATACATCCAAAGCCTTATTTGGGACACACTATTCAGGAAGATATGAGGGCTTTTTCTGTGGTGCCTCACAGTTCCGAGGCTTTCAGAGGGGTGCGAACAGATAGAATGTTGCTGGAACACTCAGGTACACAATGATCCAAAGCCTTATTTGGCATACATCCAAAGCCTTATTTGGGACACACTATTCAGGAAGATATGAGAGTTTTTCTGTGGTGCCTCACAGTTCCAAGGCTTTCAGAGGGTGCAAACAGATAGAATGTTGCTGGAACACTCAGGTACACAATGATCCAAAGCCTTATTTGGCATACATCCAAAGCCTTATTTGGGACACACTATTCAGGAAGATATGAGGGCTTTTTCTGTGGTGCCTCACAGTTCCGAGGATTTCAGAGGGTTGCGAACAGATAGAATGTTGCTGGAACACTCAGGTACACAATGATCCAAAGCCTTATTTGGCATACATCCAAAGCTTTATTTGGGACACACTATTCAGGGAAGATATGAGGGGTTTTTCTGTGGTGCCTCACAGTTCCGAGGCTTTCAGAGGGGTGCGAACAGATAGAATGTTGCTGGAACACTCAGGTACACAATGATCCAAAGCCTTATTTGGCATACATCCAAAGCTTTATTTGGGACACACTATTCAGGAAGATATGAGGGTTTTTTCTGTGGTGCCTCACAGTTCCGAGGCTTTCAGAGGGGTGCGAACAGATAGAATGTTGGTGGAACACTCAGGTACACAATGATCCAAAGCCTTATTTGGCATACATCCAAAGCCTTATTTGGGACACACTACTCAGGAAGATATGAGGGGTTTTTCTGTGGTGCCTCACAGTTCTGAGGCTTTCAGAGGGGTACGTACAGAATGAATGTTGCTGGAACAATCAGGTACACAATGATCCAAAGCCTTATTTGGCATACATCCAAAGCCTTATTTGGGACACACTATTCAGGAAGATATGAGGGTTTTTTCTGTGGTGCCTCACAGTTCTGAGGCTTTCAGAGGGGTGCGAACAGATAGAATGTTGCTGGAACACTCAGGTACACAATGATCCAAAACCTTATTTGGCATACATCCAAAGCCTTATTTAGGACACACTATTCAGGAAGATATGAGGGTTTTTTCTGTGGTGCCTCACAGTTCCGAGGCTTTCAGAGGGGTGCGAACAGATAGAATGTTGCTGGAACACTCAGGTACACAATGATCCAAAGCCTTATTTGGCATACATCCAAAGCCTTATTTGGGACACACTATTCAGGAAGATATGAGGGTTTTTCTGTGGTGCCTCACAGTTCCGAGGCTTTCAGAGGGGAGCGAACAGATAGAATGTTGCTGGAACACTCAGGTACACAATGACCCAAAGCCTTTATTGGCATACATCCAAAGCCTTATTTGGGACACACTATTCAGGAAGATACGAGGGCTTTTTCTGTGGTGCCTCACAGTTCCGAGGCTTTCAGAGGGGTGCGAACAGATAGAATGTTGCTGGAACACTCAGGTACACAATGATCCAAAGCCTTATTTGGCATACATCATAAGCCTTATTTGGGACACACTATTCAGGAAGATATGAGGGGTTTTTCTGTGGTGCCTCACAGTTCCGAGGCTTTCAGAGGGGTGCGAACAGATAGAAGGTTGCTGGAACACTCAGGTACACAATGATCCAAAGCCTTATTTGGCATACATCCAAAGTCTTATTTGGGACACACTATTCAGGAAGATATAAGGGTTTTTTCTGTGGTGCCTCACAGTTACGAGGCTTTCAGAGGGGTGCGAACAGATAGAATGTTGCTGGAACACTCAGGTACACAATGATCCAAAGCCTTATTTGGCATACATCCAAAGCCTTATTTGGGACACACTATTCAGGAAGATATGAGGGTTTTTTCTGTGGTGCCTCACAGTTCCGAGGCTTTCAGAGGGGTGCGAACAGATAGAATGTTGCTGGAACACTCAGGTACACAATGATCCAAAGCCTTATTTGGCATACATCCAAAGCCTTATTTGGGACACACTATTCAGAAAGATATGAGGGGTTTTTCTGTGGTGCCTCACAGTTCCGAGGCTTTCACAGGGGTGCGACTAGATAGAATGTTGCTGGAAAACTCAGGTACACAATGATCCAAAGCCTTATTTGGCATACATCCAAAGCCTTATTTGCGACACACTATTCAGGAAGATATGAGGGGTTTTTCTGTGGTGCCCCACATTTCCAAGGCTTTCAGAGGGGTACGAACAGATAGAATGTTGCTGGAACACTCAGGTACACAATGATCCAAAGCCTTATTTAGCATACATCCAAAGCCGTATTTGGGACACACTATTCAGGAAGATATGAGGGTTTTTTCTGTGGTGCCTCACAGTTCCGAGGCTTTCAGAGGGGTGCGAACAGATAGAATGTTGCTGGAACACTCAGGTACACAATGATCCAAAGCCTTATTTGGCATACATCCAAAGCCTTATTTGGGACACACTATTCAGGAAGATATGAGGGTTTTTCTGTGGTGCCTCACAGTTCCGAGGCTTTCAGAGGGGTGAACAGATAGAATGTTGGTGGAACACTCAGGTACACAATGATCCAAAGCCTTATTTGGCATACATCCAAAGCCTTATTTGGGACACACTATTCAGGAAGATATGAGGGGTTTTTCTGTGGTGCCTCACAGTTCCGAGGCTTTCAGAGGGGTGCGAACAGATACAATGTTGCTGGAACACTCAGGTACACAATGATCCAAAGCCTTATTTGGCATACATCCAAAGCCTTATTTAGGACACACTATTCAGCAAGATATGAGGGTTTTTCTGTGGTGTCTCACAGTTCCGAGGGTTTCAGAGGGGTGCGAACAGATAGAATGTTGCTGGAACACTCAGGTACACAATGATCCAAAGTCTTATTTGGCATACATCCAAAGCCTTATTTGGGACACACTATTCAGGAAGATATGAGGGTTTTTCTGTGGTGCCTCACAGTCCCGAGGCTTTCAGAGGGTGTGAACAGATAGAATGTTGCTGGAACACTCAGGTACACAATGATCCAAAGCCTTATTTGGCATACATCCAAAGCCTTATTTGGGACACACTACTCAGGAAGATATGAGGGTTTTTTCTGTGGTGCCTCACAGTTCCGAGGCTTTTAGAGGGTGCTAACAGATAGAATGTTGCTGGAACACTCAGGTACACAATGATCCAAAGCCTTATTTGGCATACATCCAAAGCCTTATTTGGGACACACTATTCAGGAAGATATGAGGGGTTTTTCTGTGGTGCCTCACAGTTACGAGGCTTTCAGAGGGGTGCGAACGGATAGAATGTTGCTGGAACACTCAGGTACACAATGATCCAAAGCCTTATTTGGCATACATCCAAAGCCTTATTTGGGACACACTATTCAGGATGATATGAGGGTTCTGTGGTGCCTCACAGTTCCGAGGCTTTCAGAGGGGTGCGAACAGATAGAATGTTGCTGGAACACTCAGGTACACAATGATCCAAAGCCTTATTTGGCATACATCCAAAGCCTTATTTGGTACACACTATTCAGGAAGATATGAGGGGTTTTTCTGTGGTGCCTCACAGTTCTGACGCTTTCAGAGGGGTGCAAATAGATAGAATGTTGCTGGAACACTCAGGTACACAATGATCCAAAGCCTTATTTGGCATACATCCAAAGCCTTATTTGGGACACACTATTCAGGAAGATATGATGGGTTTTTCTGTGGTGCCTCACAGTTCCGAGGGTTTCAGAGGGTGTGAACAGATAGAATGTTGCTGGAACACTCAGGTACACAATGATCCAAAGCCTTATTTGGCATACATCCAAAGCCTTATTTGGGACACACTATTCAGGAAAATATGAGGGTTTTTCTGTGGTGCCTCACAGTTCCGAGGCTTACAGAGGGGTGTGAACAGATAGGATGTTGCTGGAACATGCAGGTACACAATGATCCAAAGCCTTATTTGGCATACATCCAAAGCCTTATTTGGGACACACTATTCAGGAAGAGATATGAGGGTTTTTCTGTGGTGCCTCACAGTTCCGGGCTTTCAGAGGGTGCTAACAGACAGAATGTTGCTGGAGCACTCAGGTTCACAATGATCCAAAGCCTTATTTGGCATACATCCAAAGCCTTATTTGGGACACACTATTCAGGAAGATATGGGGTTTTTCTGTGGAGCCTCACAGTTCCGAGGCTTTCAGAGGGGTGTGAACAGATAGAATGTTGCTGGAACACTCAGGTACATAATGATCCAAAGCCTTATTTGGCATACATCCAAAGCCTTATTTAGGACACACTATTCAGGAAGATATGAGGGTTTTTCTGTGGTGCCTCACAGTTCCGAGGCTTTCAGAGGGGTGCGAACAGATAGAATGTTGCTGGAACACTCAGGTACACAATGATCCAAAGACTTATTTGGCATACATCCAAAGCCTTATTTGGGACACACTATTCAGGAAGATATGAGGGTTTTTCTGTGGTGCCTCACAGTTCAGAGGCTTTCAGAGGGTGCGAACAGATAGAATGTTGCTGGAACACTCAGGCACACAATGATCCAAAGCCTTATTTGGCATACATCCAAAGCCTTATTTGGGACACACTATTTAGGAAGATATGAGGGCTTTTTCTGTGGTGCCTCACAGTTCCGAGGCTTTCAGAGGGGTGCGAACAGATAGAATGTTGCTGGAACACTCAGGTACACAATGATCCAAAGCCTTATTTGGCATACATCCAAAGCCTTATTTGGGACACACTATTCAGGAAGATACGAGGGGTCTTACTGTGGTGCCTCACAGTTCCGAGGCTTTCAGAGGGGTGCGAATAGATAGAATGTTGCTGGAACACTCAGGTACACAATGATCCAAAGCCTTATTTGGCATACATCCAAAACCTTATTTGGGACACACTATTCAGGAACATATGAGGGGTTTTTCTGTGGTGCCTCACAGTTCCGAGGTTCTCAGAGGGGTGCGAACAGATAGAATGTTGCTGGAACACTCAGGTACACAATGATCCAAGGCCTTATTTGGCATACATCCAAAGCTTTATTTGGGACACACTATTCAGGAAGATATGAGGGGTTTTTCTGTGGTGCCTCACAGTTCCGAGGCTTTCAGAGGGGTGCGAACAGATAGAATGTTGCTGGAACACTCAGGTACACAATGATCCAAAGCCTTATTTGGCATACATCCAAAGCCTTATTTGGGACACACTATTCAGGAAGATATGAGGGGTTTTTCTGTGGTGCCTCACAGTTCCGAGGCTTTCAGAGGGGTGCGAATAGATAGAATGTTGCTGGAACACTCAGGTACACAATGATCCAAAGCCTTATTTGGCATACATCCAAAGCCTTATTTGGGACACACTATTCAGGAAGATATGAGGGTTTTTTCTGTGGTGCCTCACTGTTCCGAGGCCTTCAGAGGGGTGCGAACCGATAGAATGTTGCTGGAACACTCAGGTACACAATGATCCAAAGCCTTATTTGGCATACATCCAAAGCCTTATTTGGGACACACTATTCAGGAAGATATAAGGGTTTTTTCTGCGGTGTCTCACAGTTACGAGGCTTTCAGAGGGGTGCGAACAGATAGAATGTTGCTGGCACACTCAGGTACACAATGATCCAAAGCCTTATTTGGCATACATCCAAAGCCTTATTTGGGACACACTATTCAGGATGATATGAGGGTTCTGTGGTGCCTCACAGTTCCGAGGCTTTCAGAGGGTTGCGAACAGATAGAATGTTGCTGGAACACTCAGGTACACAATGATCCAAAGCCTTATTTGGCATACATCCAAAGCCTTATTTGGGACACACTATTCAGGAAGATATGAGGGGTTTTTCTGTGGTGCCTCACAGTTCTGACGCTTTCAGAGGGGTGCAAATAGATAGAATGTTGCTGGAACACTCAGGTACACAATGATCCAAAGATTATTTGGCATACATCCAAAGCCTTATTTGGGACACACTATTCAGGAAGATATGAGGGTTTTTTCTGTGGTGCATCACAGTTCCGAGGCTTTCAGAGGGGTGCGAACAGATAGAATGTTGCTGGAACACTCAGGTACACAATGATCCAAAGCCTTATTTGGCATACATCCAAAGCCTTATTTGGGACACACTATTCAGGAAGATATGAGGGTTTTTTCTGTGGTGCCTCACAGTTCCGAAGCTTTCAGAGGGGTGCGAACAGATAGAATGTTGCTGGAACACTCAGGTACACAATGATCCAAAGCCTTATTTGGCATACATCCAAAGCCTTATTTGGGACACACTATTCAGGAAGATATGAGGGCTTTTTCTGTGGTGCCTCACAGTTCCGAGGCTTTCAGAGGGGTGCGAACAGATAGAAGGTTGCTGGAACACTCAGGTACACAATGATCCAAAGCCTTATTTGGCATACATCCAAAGCCTTATTTGGGACACACTATTCAGGAAGATATGAGAGTTTTTTCTGTGGTGCCTCACAGTTACAAGGCTTTCAGAGGGGTGCAAACAGATAGAATGTTGCTGGAACACTCAGGTACACAATGATCCAAAGCCTTATTTGGCATACATCCAAAGCCTTATTTGGGACACACTATTCAGGAAGATATGAGGGCTTTTTCTGTGGTGCCTCACAGTTCCGAGGATTTCAGAGGGTTGCGAACAGATAGAATGTTGCTGGAACACTCAGGTACACAATGATCCAATGCCTTATTTGGCATACATCCAAAGCTTTATTTGGGACACACTATTCAGGAAGATATCAGGGGTTTTTCTGTGGTGCCTCACAGTTCCGAGGCTTTCAGAGGGGTGTGAACAGATAGAATGTTGCTGGAACACTCAGGTACACAATGATCCAAAGCCTTATTTGGCATACATCCAAAGCTTTATTTGGGACACACTATTCAGGAAGATATGAGGGTTTTTTCTGTGGTGCCTCACAGTTCCGAGGCTTTCAGAGGGGTGCGAACAGATAGAATGTTGCTGGAACACTCAGGTACACAATGATCCAAAGCCTTATTTGGCATACATCCAAAGCCTTATTTGGGACACACTATTCAGGAAGATATGAGGGGTTTTTCTGTGGTGCCTCACAGTTCCGAGGCTTTCAGAGGGGTGCGAATAGATAGAATGTTGCTGGAACACTCAGGTACACAATGATCCAAAGCATTATTTGGCATACATCCAAAGCCTTATTTGGGACACACTACTCAGGAAGATATGAGGGGTTTTTCTGTGGTGCCTCACAGTTCCGAGGCTTTCAGAGGGGTGCGAACAGATACAATGTTGCTGGAACACTCAGGTACACAATGATCCAAAGTCTTATTTGGCATACATCCAAAGCCTTATTTGGGACACACTATTCAGGAAGATATGAGGGGTTTTTCTGTGGTGCCTCACAGTTCCGAGGCTTTCAGAGGGGTGCGAACAGATACAATGTTGCTGGAACACTCAGGTACACAATGATCCAAAGCCTTATTTGGCATACATCCAAAGCCTTATTTAGGACACACTATTCAGGAAGATATGAGGGTTTTTTCTGTGGTGTCTCACAGTTCCGAGGGTTTCAGAGGGGTGCGAACAGATAGAATGTTGCTGGAACACTCAGGTACACAATGATCCAAAGTCTTATTTGGCATACATCCAAAGCCTTATTTGGGACACACTATTCAGGAAGATATGAGGGTTTTTTCTGTGGTGCCTCACAGTCCCGAGGCTTTCAGAGGGGTGTGAACAGATAGAATGTTGCTGGAACACTCAGGTACACAATGATCCAAAGCCTTATTTGGCATACATCCAAAGCCTTATTTGGGACACACTACTCAGGAAGATATGAGGGCTTTTTCTGTGGTGCCTCACAGTTCCGAGGCTTTTAGAGGGGTGCGAACAGATAGAATGTTGCTGGAACACTCAGGTACACAATGATCCAAAGCCTTATTTGGCATACATCCAAAGCCTTATTTGGGACACACTATTCAGGAAGATATGAGGGGTTTTTCTGTGGTGCCTCACAGTTACGAGGCTTTCAGAGGGGTGCGAACGGATAGAATGTTGCTGGAACACTCAGGTACACAATGATCCAAAGCCTTATTTGGCATACATCCAAAGCCTTATTTGGGACACACTATTCAGGATGATATGAGGGTTCTGTGGTGCCTCACAGTTCCGAGGCTTTCAGAGGGGTGCGAACAGATAGAATGTTGCTGGAACACTCAGGTACACAATGATCCAAAGCCTTATTTGGCATACATCCAAAGCCTTATTTGGTACACACTATTCAGGAAGATATGAGGGTTTTTTCTGTGGTGCCTCACAGTTCTGACGCTTTCAGAGGGGTGCAAATAGATAGAATGTTGCTGGAACACTCAGGTACACAATGATCCAAAGCCTTATTTGGTATACATCCAAAGCCTTATTTGGGACACACTATTCAGGAAGATATGAGGGGTTTTTCTGTGGTGCCTCACAGTTCCGAGGCTTTCAGAGGGGTGCGAACAGATAAAATGTTGCTGGAACACTCAGGTACACAATGATCCAAAGCCTTATTTGGCATACATCCAAAGCCTTACCTGGGACACACTATTCAGGAAGATATGAGGGTTTTTTCTGTGGTGCCTCACAGTTCCGAGGCTTTCAGAGGGGTGTGAACAGATAGAATGTTGCTGGAACACTCAGGTACACAATGATCCAAAGCCTTATTTGGCATACATCCAAAGCCTTATTTGGAACACACTATTCAGGAAAGATATGAGGGGTTTTTCTCTGGTGCCTCACAGTTCCGAGGCTTTCAGAGGGGTGCGAACAGATAGAATGTTGCTGGAACACTCAAGTACACAATGATCCAAAGCCCTATTTGGCATACATCCAAAGCCTTATTTGGGACACACTATTCAGGAAGATATGAGGGTTTTTTCTGTGGTGCCTCACAGTTCCGAGGCTTTCAGAGGGGTGTGAACAGATAGAATGTTGCTGGAACACTCAGGTACACAATGATCCAAAGCCTTATTTGGCATACATCCAAAGCCTTATTTGGGACACACTATTCAGGAAGATATGAGGGGTTTTTCTGTGGTGCCTCACAGTTCCGAGGCTTTCAGAGGGGTGCGAACAGATAGAATGTTGCTGGAATACTCAGGTACACAATGATCCAAAGCCTTATTTGGCATACATCCAAAGCCTTATTTGGGACACACTATTCAGGAAGATATATGAGGGTTTTTTCTGTGGTGCCTCACAGTTCCGAGGCTTTCAGAGGGGTGCGAACAGACAGAATGTTGCTGGAGCACTCAGGTTCACAATGATCCAAAGCCTTATTTGGCATACATCCAAAGCCTTATTTGGGACACACTATTCAGGAAGATATGGGGGGTTTTTCTGTGGAGCCTCACAGTTCCGAGGCTTTCAGAGGGGTGTGAACAGATAGAATGTTGCTGGAACACTCAGGTACATAATGATCCAAAGCCTTATTTGGCATACATCCAAAGCCTTATTTAGGACACACTATTCAGGAAGATATGAGGGTTTTTTCTGTGGTGCCTCACAGTTCCGAGGCTTTCAGAGGGGTGCGAACAGATAGAATGTTGCTGGAACACTCAGGTACACAATGATCCAAAGACTTATTTGGCATACATCCAAAGCCTTATTTGGGACACACTATTCAGGAAGATATGAGGGGTTTTTCTGTGGTGCCTCACAGTTCAGAGGCTTTCAGAGGGGTGCGAACAGATAGAATGTTGCTGGAACACTCAGGCACACAATGATCCAAAGCCTTATTTGGCATACATCCAAAGCCTTATTTGGGACACACTATTTAGGAAGATATGAGGGCTTTTTCTGTGGTGCCTCACAGTTCCGAGGCTTTCAGAGGGGTGCGAACAGATAGAATGTTGCTGGAACACTCAGGTACACAATGATCCAAAGCCTTATTTGGCATACATCCAAAGCCTTATTTGGGACACACTATTCAGGAAGATACGAGGGGTCTTACTGTGGTGCCTCACAGTTCCGAGGCTTTCAGAGGGGTGCGAATAGATAGAATGTTGCTGGAACACTCAGGTACACAATGATCCAAAGCCTTATTTGGCATACATCCAAAGCCTTATTTGGGACACACTATTCAGGAAGATATGAGGGGTTTTTCTGTGGTGCCTCACAGTTCCGAGGCTTTCAGAGGGGTGCGAACAGATAGAATGTTGATGGAACACTCAGGTACAAAATGATCCAAAGCCTTATTTGGCATACATCCAAAGCCTTATTTGGGGCACACTATTCAGGAAGATATGAGGGTTTTTTCTGTGGTGCCTCACAGTTCCGAGGCTTTCAGAGGGGTGCGAACAGATAGAATGTTGCTGGAACACTCAGGTGCACAATGATCCAAAGCCTTATTTGGCATACATCCAAAGCCTTATTTGGGACACACTATTCAGGAAGATATGAGGGTTTTTTCTGTGGTGCCTCACAGTTCCGAGGCTTTCAGAGGGGTGCAAACAGATAGAATGTTGCTGGAACACTCAGGTACACAATGATCCAAAGCCTTATTTGGCATACATCCAAAGCCTTATTTGGGACATACTATTCAGGAAGATATGAGGGTTTTTTCTGTGGTGCCTCACAGTTCCGAGGCTTTCAGAGGGGTGCGAACAGATAGAATGTTGCTGGAACACTCAGGTACACAATGATCCAAAGCCTTACTTGGCATACATCCAAAGCCTTATTTGGGACACACTATTCAGGAAGATATAAGGGTTTTTTCTGTGGTGCCTCACAGTTCGGAGGCATTCAGAGGGGTGCGAACAGATAGAATGTTGCTGGAACACTCAGGTACACAATGATCCAATGCCTTATTTGGCATACATCCAAAGCCTTATTTGGAACACACTATTCAGGAAGATATGAGGGCTTTTTCTGTGGTGCCTCACAGTTCCGAGGCTTTCAGAGGGGTGCGAACAGATAGAATGCTGCTGGAACACTCAGGTACACAATGATTCAAAGCCTTATTTGGCATACATCCAAAGCCTTATTTGGGGGACACTATTCAGGAAGATATGAGCAGTTTTTCTGTGGTGCCTCACAGTAACGAGGCTTTCAGAGGGGTACGAACAGATAGAATGTTGCTGGAACACTCAGGTACACAATGATCAAAAGCCTTATTTGGCATACATCCAAAGCCTTATTTGGGACACACTATTCAGGAAGATTTGAGGGGTTTTTCTGTGGTGCCTCACAGTTCCAAGGCTTTCAGAGGGGTGCGAACAGATAGAATGTTGCTGGAACACTCAGGTACACAATGATCCAAAGCCTTATTTGGCATACATCCAAAGCCTTATTTGGGACACACTATTCAGGAAGATATGAGGGTTTTTCTGTGGTGCCTCACAGTTCCGAGGCTTTCAGAGGGGTGCGAACAGATAGAATGTTGCTGGAACACTCAGGTACACAATGTAGATCCAGCAACAGGAGCAGGGCGCTCAGCAGCCAGGTGAGGGTAGGGATTTATACCTAGTTTAGTGAGCTTATCTATAATACCAGAGTGGGGGATGGTGTCGAAAGCCTTGCCGAGATCTAGATAAGCTGTGTGAACCACTTTACCCTCATCTATGGCTCTGGTGACTGCTTCAAAGAAGTCAATCAGGTTTAGGAGACATGATCTGTCTTTTACAAATCCGAACTGGGTAGGGTCCAGAGTTTGGAGATTACCAATGTATGAGTTCCATGAGGATACGTTCCATGGCCTTGCAGACCAGGCTCGTCAGGCTAATGGGGCAGTAGTTCCCGGGGTCTGTCGTGGCTCCCCCTTTGTGGAGTGGGATAACCGTCATGGTTCGCCATTCAGTGGGCACAAAGCCTGAGGTGAGGCTATGCTTGAACATGGTACTTAGGTAGGGTGCCAGTTTATTCTGTAGTTCGTGTAGAATGCAGCCTGGGATATTGTCAGGTCCCATGGATGCTGTGTTCTTGTCTTTGGAGAGTGTGTTTTTTACCTGTGCAGCCATGATTACAGGAGCTTTGCATTCTTCCAGTATAGAGATGGGCCCTCTAGGGGGAGAGAGGGGGGTAAAGTTAGCACTGAACCTATCTGCCAGGATGTTGGCAATATCAGTTGGTTCTGTATATCTAGTGCCATTGTGCTGTAACTCAGAGCAGATCTGAGTGTTGCCATTGAGATTCTTGACATAGCTATAGAATGCTTTGTGGTTGTCTTTAGAGTCAGTGGCAATTTTGTTTTCGTAACTAGCTTTGGAGGATTTTATGAAGAATCTCAGCTTCTTACTGAGGTTGACCAGGGAGTTCCTCCAGTCATGGGATTTTACCTTTGCAACAATTTCTTTCTTCTGTTGTAGAGTTTGTTTATGGCAGAGGACCACCAGATTGGCTTCCTTTTTTTGGAGGATAGCATCTTGGTTCTATTAGGGATGGCATGATCCATGCACTCGTGTAAGTGCTTATAAAGTGCATTTGTGTAGGATTCAGCAGTCGTACCTCTATTGTCAGTCTGCATGGGTGTCATGAAGTTTGCCACTTCTGTCTTAAGAAGTGTGAAGTTGGCTTTGGAGAAGTTTTTTTACGGTGGTTTCCCTAACTGGGGGTGGGTGGGGTGTGGACGTCTAGGGTGATTAGCTTGTGGTCGGATCTGACCAACGAGGAATTGACCTCTTATGTGGAACACCGATTGCCCATGTTGGTAATGAGCAGGTCTAGGATATTGCTGCCCCTGGTGGGGGTGTGAATAAGTTGATCCAAGGCATTGGAATTTATGAATTCCAGAAAACATTGAGCAAAAGAGTTGGTACATGAGTAGTTTACCCAGTTAATGGTGGGGTAGTTGAAATCGCCCATTATTAGGGTGTTGGGTTGTACCCTAATACTTTCCAGTGTATCAAGAAATAAGGACTGGGAATTCTGAGGCATGGTGGGGGTCTGTAGCAAGCTACAATTTGGACTGTGGTCTTGCCCAGAGTTAATTGCCCTTGGATAATCTCAGATGCATTATGCTGTGCAACTAGCCTGGAGGTGTGGATATCCTTAATGAATATGGACACACCTCCACCTTTAGTGCTTCGTTCCGGGTTAGGTGGCCGAAAGGTGTGGTATGAATTATAGCCTGATAATGCAGGGGTGCTCGCTGGAGCTTTGAACCAGGTCTCTGTCACTGGACAGATGTCAATGTTCTCCATTTTAAGGAGTGCCTCGAGTGAGTGCATTTTGAGGTTTAGACTTCTAGCATTCAGTAGCATTACCCTCAGATTTTGCTTGGTTGTACCTGTTACGGTGGTGAATTTGTCATTTGAACCTTGCCTAAAAAAGGCACTATAGAGGTGGCAAGAGCCTTAGCCAGTATCCGGAATCCCAAGGGTGACAGGTGCAGGCCATCTCTGGCTAAGTATCGTGGTCTGTCGATCATGTCGTCCCAGGCAGACAAATACTGGATCCCCTTAGAAAATTTTACAATAAACACTATGGAAGAAAAATCACTTACCAAGAGCCAGTGTGAAGCACCTAATCTTGTTTAGTGGCAAACGAGATCTGGGGAGTTTCCTAGAGCATCATGGGATAGGGTATTCAGCCACAAGCAAGTTGAAGACCTCGAGCTTTTGGAAATGGCCAAATCAGAACAGAGGATCGGTTCCGAACCCAACCAATATAGAATGAAGGCGAAATAGGACAACATCACATCATACATTTGCACAGGTATATAGTTTATATACATTTCTGTTCTTTTCCAGTAGGTACACTGTGGTTACATTCTTGAAGTTCAGTACATAACATACAGTTCAACACACATTTCTGGACCAGTAATTTAATATACACAGAAAGTACAGTTGTGTACACTTACCATAAATGTAGATTTTCAAGTGTATTCACTGTTGCAGTCATTACATTTGGGTAATCTGCTGGCAGGTTGCCCTCAGTCGGCCTGACTAATAAAGTCTTGGGTCCTGCGTCAGTTGCTGTCCCTTCTTCCATTACGTCAGGTCGTCAGGGGTATAAAACATGCAGCCGACGCCATTACATCAGTTTTTCTTGCCCCAGATGTCAGGCGCCCCCCAAATGGGGAGCCAAATATTTAAGTAATTTAAAACACAAAAATATACCTCCAAAAAAAGCAAATACACCAAAAAGGCTTTTAAGCATAGTAAAGGAAAGAAGAGGTATAGTAAGAGAAAAAACAGGGAGTTGGAGGGAGGGTAACCAAGACTGCAACACTGAATACACTCGAACATCTACATTTATGGTAAGTGTATACAACTGTACTATGTTCTTCGTGTTTCACTGTTGCAGTCGTTACATTTGGGTAGATTCCCAAAGCTATGGTTGGGAGGATGGATTTATACAGCATTAGGACCAGCTATAAGGCCCTGCAGGACAGCAGAGGCAAAGCCAGCTCTGGATTTGGAGAAGACAGGTAAAAGGTAATGTTTGGTGAATGTATGAACTGAGCTCCAGGTAGCAGCTTCTAGAATGTCTCTGGTAGGAAAACCTCTGAGAAAGGCTGTAGAAGTAGATGCAGCCCTGGTGGATTGAGATCTGATCCCCTAGGGTATTTTACCATGGTGCATATAGCAGAAACGAATGTAATGGCGTATCCATTTTGAAATAGTCTGCTTTGAAAGAGCCTTTCCCTCTGCCCCTGCAGCAAATGCCACCAGTAGTTGTTCAGATTTTCTTTGAGATTTTGTCCTGTTTAAGTAAAATCTAAGTTGTCTGTGTACATCCAATGAATGCAGAATCCGTTCCCCCTTGTTCTGTGGATTGGGAAAGAAAGTTGGCAAATGAATGGTCTGATTAAGAGCCACACTCGATACCACCTTAGGCATGAAAGATGGATTGGTCCTGAGAGACACCCTGTCTGCATGAAAAATAATGAAAGGCTCCACATCCATAAGAACCTGTAATTCGGAAATCCTTCTAGCTGAAGTGACTGTTAAAAGGAAAGCTGTTTTCCAGGCGAGAAATGTTAAATCTGCAGTAGCAGCTGGCTTGAAAGGAGGGACAGTGAGTTTTTCCAATACAAAATTGAGGTCCCAGGCAAGGGTTGGAGCTCTCCTGGGTGGTCTTAAGTTTTTGGCCCCTCTGAGATACTGCTTTAGCAGAGGATGAGAGAAGAGGGGAGGTTCTGTGTTATAATGAGCTGAAATATGCTCCCTCATGGTATGTAAGGTTTCCCCCAAAGGAGTAGTCCTCTGGTGGAGAGGCTGAAGGAACTGATTCCTCAGCATCAGAATCCCCATAAGGGGGTAAAGAGTATCCTTGGTCTGAGGATGAATCTGAAGAGATGGACACCTGGTCGGATGAGTCATAGTCTGCATCCTGTCTAGGCCTTTTATTAGGAGGAGGGTGGGACCCCCTGATCAGAGTAATTAAGTCTTCGGCCATTTTGAGCATCTGTTTCTTAGGCATGGAGACCTGTTTTGGTGAATGTTGAAGTTGTTTCTTTGTTTTTAAAGGGGTTTTAGACTTAGCAGAAGATTTAATGGTTAGCTGAGTAGGTCTGAAAACACCCTCTGAAGCTGAGGGTTGTTCAGCTGCTCCGGATCCCTCTGAAGGGATAGTCTCGGTAGGCCGTAAATCTGGTGTATCCGAAGGCCCAGCCATCTCCACATGGGAGTCAGAGGCGGCCTGTGGTTCCAAAGAAGCAGTCGTCAGGGGCTGCGAAGGCACCTTGCTGAAAACCGGAGAACCGGCGACTGGCCTAGAAGAGTCTTCGTCGTCAGTTTTGGGCCTCGGATGCCTGTCCTTGTCTTTGCGCTTTTTGTGCATCCCAGTCGTCGGTTGTTCCGACGGCATGGTGTAATTGAATTTTCTGCCAAAATAATGTCGGGCAAAATCAAACCGACATTTAATAGTACGCTTGTTAAACCTAGCACAAAACCGACAACCTGTGACGTTGTGGTCTGGGCCTAGGCATGGGATACAATAAGAATGGAAATCCTTATGAGGTATTTGCTTAGAAATACAATTATTAACTTTTACTGACATCAGTCTGAGGCAAGAAAAAGTTTCCCCAACGGGGTACTTAGCTTTGTAGAAGACTTCGGTTCTGGATTTGGAATGAAAATCTCAGGAGTCGGCAGACCGGCACTTGCGAACTGCTTTTGCTTCGGGCACCGCGCGGCAAGAAAGACTGAAGAAAATGGCGTTGGCTGCATCTTATATACCCCTGGCGCACTGACGTCAAGGAAGAAGCGAAAGCAACCGACGCCAGACCAAGACTTTGGAACTCTGGCCGACTGAGGGACCGCCTGACAGCAGGATAACCCAAGTGTAATGACTGCAGCAGTGTAACACGATGAACATTGGAGTATTCATCATCTGAAGGGACTTGACCAAGGGAGCATATTTCAGAGGAGTAAGCCACAGAATGATCAGAGTCAGAGGTATCTTCTTCTTGAGAGGAAAATGAATCAATAATAGCTTTCAGAGTGGTATGAAGGGGTGTGGGAGCAGACAAAGAAGGTGGTTTCAGGGCCATAATGGCTTTGATCAGACTTTGAGAGAAGTCCACCCACTCATTCTCTCTAGACAGAGGAGGTAAAGGGACACATTTTGTTTTTTGTTACTTTTCCTTGTGACACCCGCTTGAAACACGTGGGGAAGCTCAGACCCCTGACATACATCAATTAACATTCCAGGAATCTCTTCCCTGACTAAACTCTGCAAGACGCTTTCTAGTCCCTGCAAAATGAGTCATGATTCCTCATTCTCAGTAAAAGGTTTTTTAGTTGTATGACCCTCTGATGACATACTGGCGTCTGGCAGGGTTCATAGAGGGTATCAAAGGTAGAGTTGAATGTAACGCAGGTTCTGTATCCTCAGCACCAGTGGGTGCATCAGAATCAGACTGGGTAGACTGACCATCAGGCTTAGGCCTCTTGAGTTTTTTTACTGTGGGATGGGATGTGAAATTCTCTTATGCTTCTGCAAAAGACAAAGGCTCATTTAACACTAAAGATACTCAGCGTGCATTTCCCTTCATTTTGAAAGTTGGGAAATAATTCAAGATCATTAGAAATTAACTAAGTAGGTATTTGAAAAATGCTTATTAAGAAACAAGACTGGCTCCAGTAAATCACATTACACTTGTGTCTGACAGTGTAAAGCAGATCCATGACAGGGTTATGATCTAACATGCCCTTGAATGTTGTGAAAGTTCTTTCTATTTATTTGTGAGTAGCTGTCTTTTTTCCTTCAGTAATGAACATCGTGGCAAACATAGTAAAATAAAACATATAGCTTCCAAAAAGTTTAAATTGAGCAAAGTTGTTATACATAAATATGAAACCCAGCTGAAGATCAAACACTTGTTTATAAATTACAAGGCTTTACCAAGATTTAAAATTCCATCTGTATATATAAACTACCACTTCTGCATAGTACTGACAAAATAAGGAGTGCATGATACTAAAAAGTACAGGTGCAATTCAAACACACTCTACCTGTGCTTGGATCGAAATTCTTGTTATTGATAATCACACACTTCCCTACTTCTGGGTAGTCCATTCTATATCTGAAGTCAGGCATATCCACTAGTTTTGCATCAACATCCATTTTATCATCATCGAATTGATTGCTGTTTGTCAAAAAAAAAAAAAAACAAATTTAGAAAATTAAACAGTAAAAATGTGTTACGCAAAATATCTGGTAAAACAATGATAGAGCTAAATCCAATCTAAAATATTTACACTGAGCATCATACCTTTCTTTCAACTATACAGATTTTTGCAGAATGTCCAGTTTTTTGTTATTTTTGGTCCATTCTTCATAAAATTATAATTTTCTGGCAAATCATTAAAGACTGAAGTTAGAAAATAATGTCAGACTTCAAACCCTTCAGAAAATTCATGCTAATGCAAAATCAGTTATTCTATCAACTTTCTAAGTTTTGTAAGAGTAATATTTGAAAATTGTCCCTATTTTTGGGCCTCTGTCCCACTTTTATTTATGGCTTTGTCCAGATTTCTTGTTCTAAGAAGTTGAGAGGTATGATACTGTCTCGGTTTAGATTATATTATATCATGTATCTAAATCTAACATTACAAATTCTAGAATTTCCAAATGAAAGCACATGAAAGTACAGTTGCACAAATTAAACTTATCATAACAGTAGATACTTGAGTGATAACTGCTGCAGTAGCTTTAATATAAGTTATAGCCTGTCAAGGATATAACAGACAGCTAGATTTCAAAGCTTCAGGGTAGCTTCCACATGCCCAAACTAGCAGCTCGAGCAAAGCGGACTAAAAGACAAGTTTAGTTTGGGCATGAAACCCTTCAGAGGATTCCTACCAGTAGAGACAAGGAGGCTGAGTCCTGAAAGGACAATGCTAGGAATAACAAAAAATAAAATGCCCACACCCTTGCATAAAATATAACACAAAAAAGGGGGGAGCAGATGGAGAGAAGTAGTGGCGACTTCAGCAGTGATCATTCAAACATCTACTGTTATGGTGAGTTCCACTTACACAACTGTACTATGTTCATCATACTGATCACTGCTGCAGTAGCCTTAGCAATATGGGTAAATTACCACAGGTAACTACATTTGGGAGGTGGAAGGAGAAGAGTCCAGGAAACCTGGAGAATAGTCCTAGCAAAGCTTGATCTGGATCTAAAGAAGGCATCAAGCCTATAGTGCCTTGTAAGAGTATGTAGAGAGGACCACGTAGCACCTTCTAGAATATTTTTAGAATTCAATCTTTTCCAAAAAGCCACAGATGAAGCCAAAACCCTGTTAGACAACCATTTGGAAATGGTCTGATTTGATACAGGTTATCCCTTCTTACCTTCACAAGAAATAAACAATTGATCCAGAGATCGGAAAGATTTAGTTCCCAAGTTGTCTGTGGACATCCAAGGTATGGAGAATCTTTTCTCCCTCATTTTAGGTTCAGAAAAGAAAACAGAGAGATGGATAGTTTGGCTTAAAGTAAACTTGTATACCATTTTAGGCATAAAAGTAGGATTAGTTTTCAAAAAACCCTGTCCCTATGGAAAATGAGGTACGGCTGACTCTCCATAAGAGCTGGCAACTCAGAGACCTTTCTTGCAGAGGTCAGAGTATTCAGTAAAACTGTTTTACTTGTCAAGAAACTCAGCTCAGCCAGATTAGCTGGTTCAAGTGACGCAAGTGTTAGCTTAAATAACACAAAATTAAGATCCTAAAGAGGGGGCCTGCATTTGACTTGAAGGCGTCTTATGCAAAACCTCTTTCAAGAACATTTTGACACGCGGCTGTATTGAAAAAGGAAAATCCACAAGCAGAAATGGCCAATAAAAGAACTTTGTTAGAGGGTTAAGAAATGCCACTGCATAGTGACTCACACAAATATTGTAAAACCAGAGAACAACAAACCCTGAATGGGTGTTGGGTTATGTTGCTGGCACCAACTACAAAACCTTTTCCATTTGCCAATATATGTTTTTCTAGTAGCAGGCTTTTTTGCCTCCATTAGTACCTCCTGCACACCCTCAGTAAACAAGTGCCTAAAAAGAATGAAGACCCTTATCATCTAGCCAGTCAACTGAAAACACTGTGTATCAAACCCCTGTTCTTGTGGGAGTAGACCCAGTCTGTGAGGAAGCTTGTGGCAACTGTCCCAACCAGTTGCCTAGGCCAGGAGGGAGTCAACACAATGACTCTGGAGGATTCCTTCTGAATCTTCAGAACTATCCTGGATATTAGTGGAAAGGTTAGAAAAGCATACAGGAACATTTCTGTTCAAAGAAATAAAATGACACGTCTTCCAGGCCTTCTTGCATACAGTCCTAGAACAGAATTTTGTTAGTTGATTGTTCAAAGAGGAGGCAAAAAGGTCTACTTGAATTACTCACAGATGGATCAAATCTTGGAAGACTCCCTCATCTAGTTTCCATTTGTGAGCGTTTGCCCTGGTCCTGATAAGCTTGTCTCCCACACAATTTTGCTCTAATGGAAAAATAGGATGCCTGTAGAGTAAGACTGCTCCTTGAAGCTATATCTCTAGCTAACATGGCTAGTATGCAAACGTGGTATGACTTGGTTCCTCCCTTACTTGTTGATGTACCACATGACTGTAGTATTGTCTGAAACCACTTGAAGAGATCACGAGGCCACAGATGGTTCTGAAAGTTGAGTGCCTTGATCACAACAAGCAGCTTCAATATATTTATGTGCTTTCATTTGTCCTTGGTATCACACACACCCTTTGCACTTTTATCCCTCCTGAAACTGCTCTGCACGGACTATATATGTTGTCTTCACCAAAAGACCTCTTCTGATAAACCCCAGCACTAGGATTCAAAAGGATAAATGGTACTGATTCGGGAACCAAAGAGATATCAGATACCACTGTATCTTTCTCCTGTGGAATCTATTCACAAGTATCATGAGAATCATAGATGCCATGCGATCCAAAATCCTGAGGTATTCTCTCACAGCGACTGAAGACTGAATGAAAAACCTTAAAAACACATATAAACAAGCATCTTTTTTCCCATGGAAGAAAAACTCTTTGAACTGAGGTGCCTAGCTGACATCCTGAGGTCAAAATCCTGCTTGAGGGAGTGAAGAAAAAATTGTGCATGTTCTCTTGGAATCCTAGCTTGTGTAAGAGATCTCTCACCCAAGACAGAAATTCCTGATGCTTTGAAAAAGACTCTGCAAAAAGAAGCAAGTCATCTAAATATGGAAAAATGTGTATACCCTGTAGACTGCAATGAGCTACAACTGGAACTAGACACTTTGTGAGCACTCTTGGTACAGTAGACAGTCAGAAGGGTGACGCTGAGAACTAATAATGTGATCCAGATACACAAAACATTAAGAAGCCCCTAAAGTTTGGATGAATACAGATGTGATGATAAATATTGTTTAAGTCTAGTGTTACGAAGAATCTTGAAAGAAGAAGAAGGGGTAACAGTTTGTGAAGTGACATCATTTAGAATTTGAGCACCATCACAAACTGATTTAGGAAAGAAGATCCAGAAGTAGTCACCAATAATTTTATTTCTTTGGGAATAGGAACATCCTTCCCCACTTGGGAAGGAGGAACTGGTTATATCACTCATTGAGACAGCATGTGATGAAGAACACATGGAAACAAAAGAGTCTGAACTGGAGGATGAGGAATGAGCCCCCCTGAAAAGGAGGACTTTCCTCCATTGCAATGTGTAACCTTGAATGATTTTCAGAACCCATTTGTCTGAAACAATCTCTTGCCAAAGAGAAAAATGGAGATTCAGACTTTCTGGAAGAAAATGGAGGCCAGGGTTGGAGTGGGTCACAAGGTCTCTAACAATCATTCAGACTTGTTGGACTCTCCTTGGTTTTGGGAGGTTTGAGATTTCTTTTTGGAACCCCATTTAACATTTGAACCACCTTTAACATTTGTTCTTGACCGTTAGTTTACCTGAATTATTTTGAGAATGTTTATTCCGCTTTTGCCAAAATTGGATGAGGAGGAAGAGAATCCCTTGGATAATTTGGAAAAGGAGGGCTGAAAAATCTTAAGAGATTTCTGGATCAGCTTGACCCTTTCATCACACTTATTGATCACCTCTGCAGCACAGAGGCCAAACACAAAATCTCTATGCAGGGCAGAATTTAAAATCTCACTTTTAACATCATCTGGAAGGTTCTGGGAATGCAGCCAAGCAAACCTCCTTAAAACAGTAACAGTGGCTATAGCCCTGAAAGAAGTATCAACAGACTCATATGCACACTGCAAACAGTGAGTAGTGAACCTGTGCAGCAGAAGCAAGCAAGTTATTTAAAGCAGATTTTTCCTCACATGATACTGCAAAAAAAAGAAATTCCTCATATTTTCAAAATTTGCCAGAACAAACTTTAACATATGAACCTCACAATTCAAAATTCTGAAAATTAAAGTTGCAAAATCACACACTTTCCCCATACCTAACAATAATTTCCCCATCCTTATTAGAACAATTAGGATTGTAATTAACCAAGTGCTTAGCAGCAGTGGAATCTACTAAGGCTGCTGGGCCAATGTTTGGGAATAATGTATAAAAACTTAAAAGACCGAGGAATTTTATACATCATATCTGCCTTTTTAGAATCAGCTATTGGATTATCAGGAAAATTGCAGTTAGTAAGACACACATCCTCTAAAGCAGAAAGAACAGAAGGAATGGGCACAGGTTCTTGAAAAACATTCTGTAACAACTCATAGTATTTTCTGAGGGGACGGAGAAACGTCAGTGTTCTCCCACTAAAAACACCAGCACGTTCTAGAAAGAGAGCCCTTTACAGGGAAACAGAAACTGAGCTCTCCTGTGAGTCTCAATTAGAAATTTGAGGACAAAACCCTGAATATGCCCCTGCATCTTACAGTTCAGATTCAGCACCTTGAATCTCTTCAAGAAAACAGGAATCTATTTTTTCTACTAGAAACTACTTTATGAGAAGGATCAATAACATGAATTAAATCCAAAGATGACCCAGTAAACTACTTCATAGGAATTTGAGGAGGAGCAGATATATGCTTGGTTTTTGGTTTCTTTTTCATAGGAATAATGGGGCTAGCCATGCTACTAATGCAGCAGCTGCTTCCCCATGGATGGGCACAGCATTCTGACACAACAGGGAAAACTTTCGTGTTCCGTCTCCCAGGACCGACAAGAGTGGTTCTCCCTTGCCAGAGAGAGGACTCCAACAGCCTCAGAGGACATGGCAAACCACTGGTCCATAACGGCTGTAGGAGCTACACCAGGGGGATCTGGGGGTGAATGATGAGTGGGCTGAGGCGCAAAAGGCCACAGCAGAGTCACCCACCTACAGCTGGGACAAACTGCTAGCCTGCTGTGGTGGCAAAGGCGGTTTCTCTAATTTTTTTTTTTTGCTGGAAGGACTAAATGTGGTACCAATAGTCTTTTCCATGGTGCCCCTTTCCTGGGGAAGACAAGCAGCAAATGCCAGTAAAACTACCAGTCCACAAAAAAGTAAAAAGGACTTTAAAACAGTATGCTAGCTCCACAAAGGGGAAAAATAAACACAGCTTCTCCACATAAAAAATATATCTTCAGTTAGACTGACAGGAAAAAAAAAAAAAAAGTACTCCGTTTAAAAGTACATTACAGTCTTCAGACAATCAGTTACGAAAAACACTCCTAACTTTAAAATAACTTTCCTGAAGAGGAAAATAATAAATGCATCTATAATATTAATAAAATGGAACTGTTTTTCCCCCAAAGGGAACCTATCTGCCCCACAAAGGAAAGTACAAGCCAGCAAATCAATCCTTAAAAGCCTCAAGAGGAGCATACTCTTAGGTGGAAGTAAAGCTCTGAAGGGATTCACGTCCCAACTTGTCTTTGTTAGTTCTCCTTGAGCTGCTTGACAGTTTGGGTGCATGGAAGGTGCCTTGAGGCTTTGGAAGGTGGCCTGCTGCTAAATCCTTGGCAGGACATAACCCATACAGCTGAGCAATATGATGAACATCTACTTATCCACTTCACAAAACTAGTAGATATCATGGGTACAGTTCTCCTTCAAAAAGAGCTTCCTGACCTGATGTTTGTGCTCTCACAGCTAGCTATTCACCAATATGCAGTTTCGCCACAGTGAAACTGAATTAAAAAAGCCTTCTTAGCATCTGTTAATGTCATACATTTCAGTGTTGGGTATACAGTAAAATGAAGTAATCAATTTAAATGCCATGCTAACAAAACCATATAGAGATGTTGCACTTACAAAGAGAAAGTAAGGAATACCTCTTGTGCTAACAAACTAGAGCTAAATGAGTGCACTAACTATAAAGTAAAGCTATGCAACATATTTGTAAAACCAGTGGCCCTGGAATTCAGAAAGTGTACTGGTGTCGCAGTATGTTGTGTGTGCACGACGAGCCCCAATGTTCATTAAGACTGAATAACAATGGAAATCAGTGTGAGGACGTGAGCTTATTAAATATATTACTTGCAGCTGTAGCAGGGTCTGTGGGAGAAGCATGCAGCACTTTGGTGCACCAGCAGAATAAGATGAGTTAGAAGCAGAGCTCATCTATTGTGCACAGTCCCCGATGATGTATGGCATGATCCCATGTGCACAGCTGTGGCAACAAGAAATGATCTGGCCTTAAAGGACCATGATTTAGGTATGGTCATCTCTTTTTTTTATCAGACTAAAGGATGCAAATGGAAGTATAGGAAAGTGAGAAAAAGAAAAAGTAAGCAGTGGGTAGAACATAAAGTGAAAGTGTAAGGAATACGCAGAGAAGTGAAGAAGATAATGTGATTTTTTTTTTTGCTGGTCAGGTGCCTGTTTTTCATATATGAAAAGAAGATAAATTGGGAAGCAAGTAAGGGAAGTAGAAGGAAATTAAGAGGTAGTTAGCAAGAGAATATGAACAAACATAGAAGACAGATGGCTGACAGGCTGTGCTAACACAATGGCAGAGACAAAGTACATTGATGAAGGAGACTGAAGGGAAGACAATGGTGAGGAGAGGACTGGAGAACAAACAGGGGTGGACATAGACACAAGGAAGGGAATAGGATGGGGCTGTGTCATTCTTGTATCTGCCATCTATGACCCAGAGAGAGCTTACTCACCACCATGTGGTCAATGTGTGCATCTAACTTCCTGTCAATGGTCTCTCCCACTATTTCTGCCAGCTGGTGACATGTGAGAAACCTATATTAGCAGTGATACTGGCAGGTACAACAGTTCCAGAATCCAGTGCAGGGCTACCTGTACTAGGTGGTACAAGTAGGGAAGAGGGTGTGAAGGTGACTGTGGCAGGCTGAAACTGACATTTTATGGGTATTTCTAGTGTTGCTATTGGTGATACTACTGTTACTTACCTGTGGGGACAGACAGGCCTTGCCTGAAGGATGTGTGCAACTCCAGATGCTGCTACCACACATAATATTAAAATAAATAGAAAAAAACAAAAAAAGCCAAATAAATGTTTGCAACACAAATTATATCAACAAGAGGGTGAGGGGGGAGAAGTACAAATACAATGAAAAACTGAATCGGATATAATATTGTCATATTAAAAAATATGTAAGTACAATAGCTGAAGTAACAACAAAGACACTTTTCAAAGTACTAAGGATGTTATTATACACAACTGAGACGGGGACTAAAACCTGCAGCCATTATCACATACGTTCTAAAAAGCAAAGCCTTCACATGTTGAGTTAATTGGACAACCTAACTTATGTCTGTTGAACAACACAAAAATACGATATCTTGGACAAGCATACATATACAAAGAAAAGACTGCTTAGACATACATTCCTCTCACAAATGCTATAATCAAAGGAACTAGAAACTCATTTCACAAATGACCAAGGATGTTACACAATCAGTAGGGGGAAATGAACCCAGACACATCACTCAATCTAAAATTAGGTCAAAGCTAGATTCAAAGGTGTTGCAGCTAACTGGCACAGAATGTCAGGGACACGTTTGTGTTAAGAATAGGGTGATTCTTCTTACTAAATATGATAATTTCTTGTGCTTGTGCACACTTAGCTGAATTTCTACCAGACACCGTGACAGACTGTTTTTCAATTCACAATAAAAGAAGTCTTTGTGAATTTTGTTAGCATCTGAGGGAGCTAGAATGATTTGGTTTCATGATGTGGATCTACAGACAAATGGGGTCCACTCACGGTTTACCGGTAGGGCATTCAAATTCTTTGATTTAAATAATTTAAAATGCATTGCCTTGAGAGTTTCTAATCTGTGGGCTGATTTTGGTGAGTTCTCTTGGCTCAATTTTATTTTTTTTTTTTGAGCACACGTTTTATTTTATAACACCTTTACTGAATTATTACTTATGCTTACATAAAAGAAATCAAACCATATTAACATGCTCGTACATATTCTTCTGTACAATATAATCAAACCAACATTGCATAAGTTGGTCAATTTCCGAGTTCCCTTAAACCTCAATTCACCTTCAAAACATTTTTTCTGCATGTATTTTTCATAGGTTCAAAGGTGAATACTAGACTAACTGCCCTGAAAGCACATTTTAAGCCTGGCCAGCAATCAATTTCCATTTTTTATGTAATTTGCTTATACTCTTTTCTAAAGATTCCACTTCCATTTCTTTTATCTCCTTTACAATATTCACTACTTCAATTACGGTTGGTTTAGACTCTGATTTCCATTTTCTACAAACTGCTTTTTTGGCAGCCAACAGAATTAAACTTGACAAGGCCTTACTTACTATGTCTAGGCAATTCAGATCCCACAACCCAGCTAAAAAAAAAAACAATTTCCTTAGTTACACCCATTTGCTTCCCCAGTATTTCTGACTATACAGTACTCTGTAGGGAATTTTTAAAGTCTGCCAACTCATTACATTCCAAAAAACATATATTCCCAACCCAGTTACCTCTTTCTTACCCATGACACCTCTAACATTTGTCACTTACCTGAGGAAAAATTCTTTGGAGTCTGCTTGAGGTATAAAATTTCCAATGCAAACACTTCCAAGCAAAAATCCTAAATCTTCAAGACCTTATTTCATATTTGTGAGCCATGCATATGTCCTCCTATTGTTTCTTTGTGAATTCCTTATCCATTCTCTCTTTCCAGTCTTTTCTAACCTCCTCTGATTGATCTGTATATTTACCGAGCAATATTTTATATACCCTATTAATTATTCCCTTTTTAACAGCAGCTGCTGTCTTAGATTCAATAAAAACTCTACCAGTGCAGCTCTTTCACTCATGAGTCCCCTATCACTTTCTCTTTGCCTGTACTCTGATATCAATCTTACACTAGCCTACAATCCAAATGTCTTCTTGGCCTCTTCAAATTCTGTTACCTTAGCTCAAATGTTTTACAATGGATCTCACTAGTGTTATTTTAAGGAATTTACAAATATTTCATATTTCTAAATTTGGTGGCCATATCAGTTAAAAACAGTAGTATTATATTCCTATGTAGGGACACACAGAAGTATGCATGGCTGGATTCATGGTGCAAGTGTTTGAGAAGAGTGGAACTGTCAGAATTTTATACCTGTAATGTGAATCAGTTAAAGTGTTATGCTGTGTCATGTTATACTGTTAGTATGAAAAAAAGGACAATGGCTAAATGGTGACTTAATTAGCTGAAATTCTGTGTTTGACAAATTGGGAGTATGGAAGATCTGCACTAATGGTCTGCATAGCCTGTGTGAGGTTTGTCTTTAAAGGTTCTGGTTAACTTTATGGCCATAACGTAGTGGCACTGGGCCAGGTCATTCTAGGAGGTTGATGTTCACTTGCTCTGTAAAATACTTATGGTCAGGGAATGTAAGTGGTTTAGTTGTGTGGTGTGTTTATTCATTTCAGCAAATGCCAAAAGATGTTTACTTCATAACTCCCCCCAGTGAATACTGAGATGTATATATAACTCAGTAAGTACAGCTGCAAACCCCCAGTGATTATCTTGTTTCACATTAAAGAAAGAGGCATGTCTTGACGTTTACATCTGTAGAGGACAAGAAGCACGGTGAAGCTCTCCTCAGTTAGCTGAAGATCAGCAGGGATCAGTCTGTCAGACACATGCATATACGATACATTCAAGTACTACAGGCTCTTGGTTTTTCAGAAAAAAAAGTAGCAGCAGTGTGCCCTTTACCTAATCAGATATCTGCAGTGACATCTCTATGGATATATTTTTGTTTCCCATGACTGGGAAACTTCTCAAGGAAGCATCTATACCTCCTTCTGTACTTTTTCCCTTTCTCAAATAAGAAAACAGAGTATTTACATGTCTCTGTGCATGTAGCCATGCACAACATGATTTCTTTCAGCTCTGCAGCTGTTAAACTCCGCCACCTTTTCTAGGTAACAGTGTCCCAAGCTCAGTGATAAAGATTTTACTGATATTACATTAACATTCCATTGACAGAGGCTTTAAAACATACAAATGAATACTTCCAGTTACTGTTACAAAAGGTATGTCAAGACAGGAACAAGCATGAGTAAAGCTAAACATTAGCCCAGGATATGCCAGGAACACAGCTATGAGCTAATTAAAATTTATCTGCATAGACTTGCTGGTTATTTCTGCTCTGATTTATGTCTGAATAAGTGAACAATGTTTCAAGATATTTACAGTTTGGCTAGATGCCACAAAAATTTAACTAGAAGACAAAAACAGAAAAAAATAAAATTAAAATTAGAGTTGCACATGGAACTTCCTTTCTAGTACTATATGAATCTTGGACATACTGACTAAAACTATTTTTTTATAGGAATATAAGTATGTTGGGGAGATGAATAACATCACATTCACTTATGGTCAACTTTTAGTTATGTACTTACCATAACTTCGGATGTATGGGATCCATCTCGCCTACATTCATAACAGATGGGTTCGGAGCCGATCCATCGGCTCCGACTCGGCAACTAATACACTAGCACGAAGTCTCTCATTGGCTGGGCTACTCCCTATCCCAGGATGCACTACACCTGCTTCCCCAGATCTTGTTTGTTCGCTTTCATACATCCATGCAAACACAGAAAAACTAGTAGTCACTATAACCAACTAAAGTTCTTCAAGAAAGATCACCAAAAAGGGACTACAGCTCCTCTAAATGCGAATGGAAGGGGGAAGGAGGGTGGTATTATGAATGTAGATGGATCCCATACATCCGAGTATGGTAAGTACATAACTAAAAGATGTAATGGGATCCTATCTCGCCTACATTCATAACAGATGGGACAGCCCCTAGCACCTAAATCCCGGGTGGCTCATTGGAAAACACTCCTGAGAACTGTGGAACCAAAGGAAGCCCTGCCTCGAGAAACCACATCCAATTTGTAATGAGAAATGAAAGTGTGCGGAGAATTCCAGGTTGCCGCAGCACAAATATCATCTATTGATAATTTGGAGTGAAAGCGCACAGAAGTAGGCATTGCCCTGGTAGAATGAGCCTTGTCTCGAAAGGGAGCTCTTTGTTAGCCTGTGAATAAATAAAAATGATACAATCTTTAATCCATTTAGCTATGGAGGTTTTTGTTACTGGTTGACCCAATTTGTTCATTGCAAAGGAAACAAACAATTGACTTGATTTCCGCGTGAGCGGTTCTATTCAAGTAAAAACGCAGTTGTCTATGTACGCCCAATTGATGCAAGGTATATTCTGCTATTAGAGAATTCTGGGAAAAACACAGGGAGCTCTATAGTTTGTTGAATACAGAAAGAGGAGGCCACCTTTGGTATAAAGGAAGGGTTTAATTTCAATGAAACTCTATGCTTGTGAAAAATCAAATAGGGAGGATCAGAACAAAGAGCTTGAAGTTCTGAAACTTGCCTGGCAGAAGTTATGGCCAGTAAAAAGGCCGTTTTCCAAGACAGAAATTTTAAATCACAGGTAGCAGCTGGTTCGAAAGGACAAGCAGTTAGGGCAGCGAGAACCATATTCAAGTCCCAAGGGGGGACAGGATGAGATAATGGAGGCCTAAGGAGCCACGCCCCTTTAAGGAAAGCCTTATAAAGTTTGTGAGACATCAATGAAGGTTCAAATGAGGCATGAAAATTAGAGATCGCCGCTAGCTGAACCTTAATGGTAGAAACTGAAGAGCCCAACTGAAAAAGGGAGGCCAGAAAATTCAGAACCTCGATACTGGTGCAGTGAGAGGTCTATACCTGCTCCTGAGCCCAGAAGGCAAACCTTTTCCATTTGCTGGAATAAAGTTTGATAGTGGAAGGTTTATGAGAAGAAGACAATATGTGGACCACGTCCGGAGAAAGAGCATTGTCTCGGACTAAGGATGGAAGTGGAGTAACCATGCTGCCAACTTCAAGGACCTGAGAGATGGGTGAAGCCGTCCTGACTGATGAGTCAGCAGATCTGGCACCGGATCCAGAAACCATGGACCTTCTATCGCATGCCTCTGTAGGAAAGGGAACCAAACTTGACGAGGACAGTGCGGGGCAATCAAAATCATCTCGCTCACCAGGTAAATGGCCTTCTGTATCACCCTCGGTAGGAGGGGAAACGGAGGGAAGGCGAGAAGACCGGGGCCAAATGTGGGTCAGAGCCCCTGGGAATCTGTCCCTGAGAAGGGAACAGCGTGAAGAACTCTCTGCATTTCGCATTGTGAGGGCTGGCAAACAGGTCGCAGCAAGGGAGACCCCATCTGTCGAAGATTTTTGCAGTTACCCTCTGGTTGAGGGACCACTAGTGGGGTAAAAGAATGGTCCTGCTTAATCTGTCCGCAATCACATTGGATTTCCCCGGTATGTGCGTTGCCATTAGAAAGCGGTTGGTAGCTACCGCCCAGTGCCAAAGTCTCATGGCTTCTCTGCACAGTTGGTAAGACCTGGTTCCACCTTGCTTGTTTATGTACCACACCACCGACATGTTGTCGGATAGGATAGCAATCGGGCCTTGTGGGAGAGCGTGATGGAGAGCTTGGAGTACCAAGAGTACCGCTCTCATCTCCAGGACATTGATATGCAAATGCGTTTCCTGGATCTGCCATGTGCCTTGGACCGACCTGTCCAGGTAATGACCCCCCCACCCTACCTGGGAGGCATCCGTAGTCACCATGGCAATGGGACGTTGAGGTATAAAGGGTCGCCCCTGGTCGAGATTGGATTGGAGAAGCCACCAACGCAGATCTCGATGGCAACTTTCCGTGATCATGATTAAATGGTTCAAGGGAAGTTCCTGATAAGACCATTGAACCGACAGTAGCCATTGTAAAATTCGCATGTGAAGTCTGGCCAAGGGAACTAAAAGTATGGTTGACGCCATCGAACCCAATAGTTGTAGAACTGGGGCCGGGGCTCTTAGTAGGGAAGACAGGATTTGACTTGATCTTGTAGGACCTGAATTCTTGCCGGTAAAAGGCGCCATTCTTTTGTAAGTAAGTGCCTATAAAAGTAATACACTGAGATGGCTGTAGTACAGACTTTGCAAATTGAACGTAATCCCTAAGAAACGGCCCAAGGTGAACGTGGCGCTGAGCGCCTGGAATAGTAGATGCTCGGAGGTGGCAGTAAGGAGCCAGTCGCCTAGATATGGAAACACTTGGAATCCCAGACTTCTCAGGTGAGCAGTTACCACTGCCAGACACTTGGTGAACACCCTGGGGCTGTGGTGAGACCAAAGGGCAGTGCTCGGGGAAATGACTGACTCGAGGTGGAAGTGTCTCCTGGACTCTTGAGCTATCGGAATGTGATAGTAAGCGCCCTGGAGATCTATGGAGCACATCCATGCATCTTTTTCCAGCAAAGGAAGAATAGATTGCAGAGTGACCATTCGAATTTGGACTTTTACAAAACGATTCAATGAACTGAGGTCCAAAATGGGCCTGAAGTCCCCTGTCTTTTTTGGTACCAAAAATAATCTTGAGTAAGTTCCTAATCCGATCTGGTCGATGGGGACAGGCTGGATGGCTCCTTTTTCTAGCAGCTTTGAAACCTCTAATGCTGCCTGATCCCGCTGACTGGGTGGTACGTCGGGATTTCAAAGAAGGGGGTTTTGTTGAAGGGGATGATGTATCCTCCGGCACCCACTGACGCTTGTTATGGATTCCCAAGCTTGTGGGTGAGCACTGGCTCCGAGATGCACAGTCGGGCAACAACTCAGGGACGCTGGTTGTATGAAGAACCACGAAAGGAATCGTGGTCTCCAGAGTTACGGGGCCTCTGCCACCTCTGGGCGGCGTCTTCCAGAATCCCTCCCTGCCTCTGGAGGGGAATCACTGGGTGGAGTAGGGAAAGACTCTGAGATTTTCTAAACCACATTTTCCCTCTCTGAGCCTTGGGGTAAGGCCTAGAAGGAGCGGAAAATCGGGCCCCAACGGCAGTCAAAGTCTTGCCCTCCTGCTCGCACCGAGTTAGTGTGTCCTTCACCTTGGGTCCAAACAAAGATGACCCATCAAAGGGGCGCGAAGGAAGACTTGAAGGCCTCCGCAAACGAACACAAGCGTAACCAGGCGTGTCTCCTGAGGGCAACGCCTGTTCCATAGGAAATGAGCCTCATGGACGAAGTTAACAATAGATAACAGGGTAGTCATCTGGGCACCAACAGTCGGGCCAGCGCCTCAGGTAGATTACCAACAAGGAGTCATTTAGCTCTTTGAGGAGATCCCTTGGAGCCTAGTAAAGTGACATAAGTAGTTCAGCGACCGTGAGGTAAAGGCCGCTGAAGACAGGGTATGCTTCCTGCACCTATCCATGCTCCTGGAATCCTTATTAGGAGGATGAACAGACTGAAGCCTCTGCCACGTCCTGCTGTGTTGCAGAAGCCACCACCAAAGCATCTACAGGCACACCTTTGTGAGAAATTCCTTCTGGGGGCTGACAAAACTTATTGGGCCTCGCAGGCACCGGTTCCACAGAATCAGGGTGTTCCCGCCCTTCGAGAAACCAAATCAAGGAGTTCATCAAGGGCGGAGACACCCAGGAGGCGGAAGGCTGGGCCCCAAAGGCCTTGAGGAAGACTGACTCCTCAGCTGAAGGGGTTTTGGCTTGCCAGTCACCTCTCTGTCTCAGAATCAAGATATCTGAGAAGGAGATATCATCCGAAGATGATTTGGGGACCCTTCTCGCCATCGAGGTCAGTATCCGATGTAACAGACTCATCTTGGGAGTCTACGCTTACAATTTCTTCCGTGGGGGTTCGTCCGAGCAGTTTCGACGGACCACCGAACCCGATGGGGGTATCCTCAGGCCCTGGGGCCCCGCTGCCGGGAGCTGCAACACAACAGAGGCACCAGTCTCCAAATCTAGGGACGGTGAGGTAGAATCTTGCTGAACCGGCAAAGGCATGGCCCTCATGGCCTCAAAGGCCGGACCTCCAGAATCCAAGGAAGTCACTGGTGTAGAGGCCACGATGGCACTGGGAATTCCAGCAGCTGATGCTCCGAGGAAGACTAGGCACAAGCACCCAATCCTAAAGTGTTCCCCTCGGCCCGGCTGAAGAGGTCGAGTACCAAACCCTGAACCGAGGACAGGGTAGGAAGCACAGTCGGAACGAGAGACCTCGAGGGTCTCTGCTCCGACCGTATGACTCCGCTTTGTCCCACCACCACCGACTCCAATGGCTCCGATGAGGTTGGAGGAGGAATCGAATGTGTTGGAGGGATCGCTCAAGCTAACTGTGCTGGAGCCGAGACCAATTTAGTAAACACTGGAGATTGGAATAGCCTCTGTATCACCCTATCCAGGTCCGAATCAGAGAGTCTCGATGATTTAGAGGAGGTAGACAATCGAGAAGACTTTCCTCTCGGCGAGAGAGGGACCGCTCCAACGCTCGGTTCCACCAAAGCATGGACCACCATCGGCGCCGAGAGCTTTCTTGGAGCCGAGGGGAAGAGTCTGAGCTGCACACTCCACGGCCCAAGCCATTGGAACCGATGGAGGTGATTCACCTCTCGATACTCGACCGCGGCAAACCAATGGAGCCGAGGCAGGAGGTATCGAGGCAGAACCCTCGGCCCGAAGTCAGTGGAGCCGAGGAAGAAGAAGTCAATTTAGGCTTTTTAGTAGACGGCTCTGACGGACTTGTCGGAGCCTTTTCTTTTGGAAGCAACAGGTGGATCCAAGGCTTCCTCAAAAGAAGGTTTAATAAGCCCTTTCAAAATTAGCTTGTTCTTGCGTTCTTGAAGAACTCTAGAGGAGAACGCGACAGACGCTACAAGTCTCTTGCAGATGTTTCGGCCCCAAACAATAAACACAGACTGAATGGCTGTCTGTAATGGACATTTTATAACTGCACCGAGTGCATTTTTTAAAGCCTGACTTTTGCTCCTTAGACATAATACAGGCCCTTCAACAAGTAAGTTCTTTAAAACCTGACTTTACAACAACAAGTAAGCACTATAAACAAAAATGCGCCAACTGAAAAGCGCGAGACACACTGGCGCGAGTACTGAGGAAAAAAATTTTACCTCACAACAAACAGACACAGACAAAACAATTTCAACAGCCCAAAGCCCTCTAATTAAAACGGGCTTGGCCCGAAAAACAATTGACCAAAAAAATTAATTAAGACTGAACAGCACTCAAAGGTAGGGCAAAGGCCCTCTAACTTAAACGGGCCTTGCCCGACTGAAAAGAATAAAGTACCAGAAGATCACTCAAACACACAAAATATATAAAATAGTAAGGAATAGCTGTTAAAACAGCTGTTTGGTTAATATAGACAAAAACCCCAAGGTCAAAGACCAATAAAGGTAAAAAAGAACCACTTAGCTCCAGCCAAGTCGAGACCACGTCCAGCTTGTAAAGCGGCAAACGAGATCTGGGGAAGCAGGTGTAGTGCATCCTGGGATAGGGAGTAGCCCAGCCAATGAGAGACTTCGTGCTAGTGTATTAGTTGCCGAGTCGGAGCCGATGGATCGGCTCCGAACCCATCTGTTATGAATGTAGGCAAGATAGGATCCCATTACATCATCTGTTTAGTCGACAAAATCTGGCCAACAGATGTGCAACAGCCCACAATTCTTGGGGTTGGGAAATAAGCCCTTTCCCCGGACATTGCATGATCCTGGAGTTAGTATATATAATTGGCAACAGCCCCACACATGGAGGGGACGGGGGGCTTAACACCTTGAAAATTAACAATGTTTTAATTTTATTGTTTTAGTTTAAAATTTTGAATGCACCAAGGTTACTGCTCAGCACATGCATAGTAGCTTGTCAACATTCATATTACCGACATTTCGATGGTCAACATTTTGGCATTTCGACAATATGTATACATATATACATACATGGGTTTATATTATATGGTTGGAAGACCACATTCTCAAAAGTTAAAAAGATCATGTCTCAAAATATCAAACTGGCTTCTCTTCAAGAACCAGTTGGGTCAGGTGTTTGCCCTTTCCCCAATCTAGGTAGGAGGTACCCATTTGGTTTTACCAAGGGATAACAGTATTGCCTTGACTGGATTGCTTCAGGGATACGGTGGCACCTTCTTTCTTTTTGCAGAAACTGAATCAAACGCCATACAGGTCAGCCTTTAGTGGCCCTATTTTAAAGCAAAATGATCCGTTATTAACTTTACCTGCCCTATAATCATTCACATTTTTTTTATTTTCTTGGACTAGAAGGAGTTGTACTTCTCAAAATATTTGGAATACAACAATATCCACTGGTGAACACTCCTCATCTGCCTCTTCACACTTCCTCCAGACCTACTATTAATATTTAGGAAAGTAATTCTAGACATTTTCAAGTTGTTACTGCCAGTATATCCTGTCACATACAAATTTCATAAAACCTCTTCAGGACTCATTTCATCAAAACACTTTTTATTGAAACTTGTTTAATGGTATATAAAATCATTGTTGGCGTGCTTTTGGAGCACAAGGGTATTACAATGTAAGCTAGTGATGATCAGTATATGTACCATGCTTCTGCACATTGGTCAATTTTCGCCATCTCTAGAAATTTATGTATGTGCACCAACAGTAGCTCAGGTGTGTGAGGTGTATTCTCTTTTCTCCACTGTAGTGCAACTGTGGAGAAAAGAGAATGTTGTTGTTTGTCTTTCGGCTTTTTCCCAGTAAGGGGTCGCCACAGTGGAACTCCGGTCCGCTAATGATTGGCAGTAGATTTTTACGAAACACCGAGGTGCCAGCTCAACGCCCAACCTTCAACGAAGGCACATCCACTTACGCACGTATGTCTTTTGAATGCTACCCAACCGCGGGGAGGACATGCAGACTCCACACAGAAGGCATTCCCAAGCTGAGAATCGAATGGGAGAACCTCTTGCTGTGAGGTAACAATGCTACCGCTGTACCACCGTGGAATCAACTGTGGAGAAAAGAGAGAATACTTTGCTGAAAACAGGCAACTCTGCCCCCAGTTGGGCATTAACAGGTAAACAAATGTAAAATAAACAAATGTATTTATTTTATTTTACATTTGTTTACTGGGATGGTCCAACTGGGGCAGTGCCCATTTTCAGTGGAGGCCCGGGGAGAAAAGTTCCAGCTTAAGCTTACATACAAAGTCATCACATAAAGTAATAGAAATTATAGACAAAAAAAATGAGTGTTAACACATTTAGAGGATAAAAATTTAAAAACAAAAATATATACATAGTATCAAAGAGAACAAGACTTTAAACACTTGAATATAGACAGATACATGGCTGAACTTGTACATGTGGAGGAACATAACATTAGTTAGGAAATTAAGTAGGGAGACTCACTTAGGCAAAGTAGTGCATAGTTAGTAATACTTCCATGGTGAGAGTTGCAGCTAGGAATGTAACTACTTATAGAGAAGTAGTATTGTTAGAAGGGATAAGTTAAACAGAGTTAGTACATACAGCCAAATTATACACGTAGTGCTAAGTTAATAATTAACCTGGAGTGTTACATGTGCAAAGCCAAGATTCAAACAAGTGTCTTTTGAGAGATATTTTAAAAATGATTAAGATTACTTATGGATCTAATACTACGAGGAAGGGTATTCCAATTTTTGGCAACAAAGTTAGAGTAAAGACAGTTGCCTGCTTTACTGAATACTTTACTTGGAGTAAGTCTTTGTTAGATGATTGAAGATTATGAATGTTAGAATAGGGTTGTAGAAGATTTTTTAGGGAAGGTATGTTTGTCAGGATTGTGCATTATTTTGTGAGCCATTATTAATTGGTTATAGTTCATAACATGAGATAGTTCCAACCAAGAAAGATTTTTGAGGCACTGACAGTGATGGGTTGAATGTGTAGCATCTGTTGCAAATTTGGCAATCTTATTATAACATGATTCTAATTTACTTAGTTCTGACTTTTTGAGGTTGGTAAGTATGGGGTGTGCATATAAGAGTGAGGAGAGAAGGTGTGTTCTAGCTATGGCTATTCTTGCAGCATCTGTTAAGAATGTTTTGTTTCTATACATTGTTCCCATTTTCTTGTGAACAATTTTGATTGTGTTAGAAACGTGTATGTCAAATTTTAGTCTGTTGTCAATTATGACGCCTAATAGTTTTGTTTGGGAATCTGGGAAAATTCTATTATTATTACTGGCAATTATATAAAAGCTAGGAAGTTAGTAGAGTTAGATTGATGAAACATAATAAGTTTAGTTTTATTAGGGTTGAGAATGAGTTGTGAGTTTGCTAGCCACATTTCAATATGAGAGAAGGCTTTTTGTGTGACTGTAAGAAGCGGAGTTATTGTGGATGCTACACATATGAGGGTTGAATCATCTGTGTATGGTATAATAGATGCTTGACAGGCGGCAGTATTAAGATCATTTATGAATATGCTGAAGAGGAGGGGCCCTAGGATTGAACCCTGAGGGACAAGTGCAACAGGAAAGAGTGGGGATAGATGTTGATTCCATTTCACAGCTTGCTGGTGGCTAGATAAGATAGCTTTGAAACCAGTTAACAGCATCAGGGTTGATATTAAGATTATTCAGAGTGGACAGAAACTTAGGATGGGAAACTGAATTGAATGCTTTAGACATGTCCAAAAAGACACTATTTTGCCATCAAATGTAAAATAAAATAAAAATAAAAAAACTGTAGAGTTAGTATATTTATGTTAAGGGTTGGGGGGTGCAGGCAGGCTGACCCATTTAGGATATATGAAATTTTCTATGAACTGTTTCAACAAAAATGACTTTTTAACAAAATGTATCACAGTTTTTTAATGCAATGAAATAAATATAATCGTTCATATACATACTACGTATTAGGGTAAGAAGTTAATGGTAGCAGTTATCAAATGTGATCCACCTGAAAAGGCTGTACTTAGAAGTAGAGCTTGAAGCCAACATAATCACAAGCATCTGCCTCTTGTGGAGAGAGATTTTGAGAGTGGACACTGAGTGACAATGACCAGGGAAGTTGCAGAAATACCTGAAGAATTGCTGGAAATGCTATGGATTTACTCGAGTAGTAACAGACCTGTCTGTGGATATACATGGGTATTGCAAGGCTTTGGCCTCAGCTGCAACACCAAATCTGAACTGTAGGGATTGTTGTGTTCCATAGAGAAAAGCACAGTTGTACAAGTTCCAATTTCATTCATAACCATATATATTTGAATTTCTCAGTGTTGCAGTAGGCTTTAGGCTATATAGGTTGTGTCCTGGGCAGGACACAACAAATGGACATCTTCCAAAAGCTCTGGCTTCCTCCCACACCTTCACTCTGACTGCTGATAGAGCAGCCCTGTGGAGGGAAAATCAGCAGAGTGAAGATTCTTCCGGACTTTCTTGCCCAAAAGCTAAGGAATGTGCTAAACCTGAATCACTTATACATGTAATAAACAATTGTATGCCCCAATAAGTATGTGCATACAAAAATATGGAGATGTAAAGTGGGTACAGCCACTGCAGTAGTGACAAATTCAAACATCTACTGTTATGGATAAGTGTAGCTTACACAACTGTACTATGTTCATCATTACCACTGTTGCAGTCTTTAGGCTATAAAGGTTGGTTACTAGAACCTATCCAACCTAGCAGGAGGAAGGATATAGATCCAGGAGCTCCACAAAATGTTCCTAGAAAAGTCCGTCTTGGAGCTAGAAAAAAAATTCCAGTTTGTAATGTCTTATGAAGGTATACGGACAGGACCATGTGGCAGCCTCAAATCCTCCTATTTCCAATATGTCATTGCAGAAGACAAGGCTCTAATAGAATGAGCCTTGTACTGCCTGGAACTGTTTATCATGGAGGGAATAACAAAAGGCAATAGCTAAAACAGTCAGCCCACAGACTAAACCACTGGCTGCCACTAGAGCCGGCATTATCCACAGGCAAACTAGGGAACTGCCTAAGGAGACATTTATTTATTTATTGACATTTATCACCCGGGTTTGTCCAGCTGGGCTTGAGGCCCATTTTCAGTAGAGACCTGAGGAGAAAAGCTCCAACACAAACAAATTACAGAAATTTGGACTATAGAAACAAAAATGTAACAGAAGTCTGTTATCCAAGAAAGTTAAAAAATAAAATAGCAATGCATGCACATACTTTTTTTTTTTACAGTGAAACGCATATATTTACATATATACACAAAGAATTTTGACCAACAGTATTGATTTAGTATCGTGGTGCAGCAGTTAGTGTTGTCACCTCACAGCAAGAGGTTCTCCTGTTCAATTCTCGGTTGGAGCTCCTTCTGTGTGGAGTCTGCATGTCCTCCCCATGGTCAAGTGACATTAAAGACATGCAGGTAGGTGCGTGCGTGAATGGGTGTGCCTTCTTTGAAGGTTGGGCGTCGGGCTGGCAACTTGGCACCGTAAAAATCCATTGCCAATCATTAGCAAACCAGAGTTCCGCTCTGGCGACCCCCTAACCGGGAAAAGCCAAAAGACATTAGTTTAATACAAATCCAAAATAATGGAGTACTTGGATGAGAGGGAAGGGAGTAAGAGAGGTATAATGGAGGGGCACTAGGATGGGCCTTCACAAGGGCAAGTTTTGAAGTTAATTAGATGAAGTTTGAGTTTTTCTTTAAAGTGAGATGAGTGGATGATAGAATGTATATCTAATGGAAGTTTGTTCCAAGCTTGGGCAACAGAGTGTTTATATAGGAGTTTGCCTGCAGTTTTTTTAGATTGGTAGATGTGCAGTAGTTGCTGGTTAGAGGTGCGAGAGTCTGAGGTGGAGTACAGAGAGAGAGCAGGACAAGATGACGGCTTATAAAGAATAAAGTGTAGCATCTGAAGTTGAGATAGTAGTAGAAGCTGCCGGAATTCAAGCCACTGGAGTGAGTTTACGGCAAGGCAGTGATATTAATTGTAAGGAGAGTTTGTGACAAAACTAACTTACGATAGGTTTGTTGGAGTTTGTTCAAGGTTGTGGTTTGAATGTTAGTGAGCACTGGAGCAGCATATAGGAGGAAGGTGAGGAGTAACGCATGTGCAAGAGAGAGTCTAGCATTTGTGGTGAGAAATTTTTTATTGCGGTACAGTAAACCAAGTTTCTGGTGTGTCTTTTATATATTGGAGCATGTGAAGATTGAATTTAAGTTCATCATCAATGATGACTCCAAGGAGTTTTGTGTGAGTTTCAGGTTGGATTATAGTCTTGTTAGATGATGTAATAGCAAAGGTGGAGTTGTGGTGAGTGACAGACTGGGGAAGAAAGAGTAAGAGTATGGTCTTTTTGGGATTGAGGATAAGTAGATTATTGGGGAGCACTGTTCTGTGGATAGAAATACATGTTGAGTTAGAGTGAGGAGTTCAGAGGTATTGTCAGAGGTGGAGATGAGGGTTGAGTCATCAGCATATTCGATGAGACAGGATTCTTTACAAGATGTGTAGAGATCGCTGGTAAGGATGTTGAATAGGAGGAGACCCAGGATAGACCCTTGCAGTACACCAGTAGGGACAGGTACAAATGGAGAAGTGGAAGAAAGCAATTTGACAGATTGCTGCCTGCAGAATAAGTAACTGGAGAACCAGGTAACGGAGGAAGAAGAAAGATTTAGATTTGCAAGTTTAGATAGCAGTAGGGGATGGAGACTTTGTCAAAGGCTTTGGAAAGGTCAAGGAAGAGACAATATACAAGTTTGTTGATGTTCTTCATGTTTCACTGTTGCTGTCATCACACTTGGCTTAGTGGAAAAGGTATTGTTCCTGGATTCACACTAAAGGAGTGGATACAGCACAGCCCTCCTTATCTCTTTATCCTGGATTACCTAGCAGACCTGGCTGGCCAGTGGAGGAGAATTAAGGGAATAATCTAGGCTGCAAGGTTCAGGGTTTGCAATTGCAGATGCAAGAATTGTCCCTCCTGCTGAGTCAGGAGAGTTGGTATCTAGGGTAGATGCCATGGGGGCACTGGTGACAGACTGTGCAGTAGTGGGTACCAGTGCTGGTGTTGGCAGTCTGGGGCAATCAGGATTGCTCTTGGTCTTTCCTCCCTTATCTTGAGTAATACTCTTGTAAGAAGAGGCAGAGGGAGAAATGCATAGATTGAGAGGTTTGCCCACAGGAAGGATAGGGCATCCATTTTCCAGGCCTTGCTGTGAGGTACCCTGGTGCAGAATCTGCTGAGCTGGTGGTTGTAGGGGGAGGCAAATAGGTCCACCTTCGGGGTACCCCATTTCTGGGTCACAAGGCTGAAGGTATTGTAGTTTAATTGCCACTCCTGTGGGTCTAGGAGATTTCTGCTTAAGTTGTCTGCCAGAGAGTTTTGGTTGCCTGGCAGGAATTGAGCTTGCAGGTGAATATGCATGGCTGAGGCAGTGTTCCACAGGGTCATAGCTAGCCTGCAGAGTGGGTAAGAGTGGGTTCCCCCCTGCTTGTTGATGTGCCACATCACTGTGGTGTTGTCGGTTTTGATTAGTAGGGGCCCCCGGTGAGAGTAGGGATCTGAAAGCTGTCAGAGCGTGCTGAACAGCTAGCATCTCTTTTTGGTTGATGTGCCGATTAATTTGATTTGGGCTACAGTGGCCCTGAATGCACCTGCTGTCCAGATATGCACCCCAGGCATAGTCTGATGCATCTGTGGTCAGGGTCTTGGCGGAGTGGGGTTGTGTAAAGGGAAGACCCTTGTGGTTGCATGCTGCTGCCCACCAAAGGAACTCTTTCCTTAGACAAGGTATTATAGGAATGATAGTTTCCAGGTCCTGAGAATGTTGGCATCAAAGACTTTTTAAGTACCACTGAAGTTTCCTCATATGCAGTCTGGCATATGGAATTAGTAGAATGCAGGAGGCTATGAACCCCAGAGCCTGCAGGATTTTCTTTGTGGATAGCTGGGTTCTGGTGGCCATTTGAGTGAAATAGCCTGTCAGACTTGTTTTTCTGGAGTAAGAAATGCCACCTGGGTTGCTGTGTCCAAGCTTGCTCCCAGGAATACAATTGTTTGACTGGGGACTGGTTTGGATTTCTTTTCATTGATAGTGTACCCCAGGGAGGTTAGAAGGTCCTTTACAAATGTCAGGTGCTGCAACAACTTTCCCTGAATGTCTGCCTGAATCAGGCAATCGTCCAAGTAAGGGTAAATTTGAATATTTCTCTGTCTGCTATAGGCAATGGCCGGAGCCAGGCATTTTGTAAAAACTCTGGGAGCAGTGGATAAGCCAAAGGGAAGTGCAGAGAACTGATAATGCATAGATCCTGCCCTGAAATGTAGATATTTTCTGCAGGAGTCCTTGATTGGGATGTGTAGATAGGCCTCCTTTAGGTCTAGGGTGGCTAACCAGGCATCTTTGGACAGCATATGGAGAAGCTCCTGTAGGGTGAGCATTTTGAATTTTGGTACCACCAGGAAGGTGTTTAGAATGGATAGATCTAAGATTGGGCACCATCTGCCCTCTTTTCTGGGTACCAGGAAAACTCTGGAATAAAAACCTTGGAATAAAAACCTTGGCCTATCTGTTCTGCAGGAACAGGCTGCATTGCCCTTATGGAGAGCAGGGACTGAACTTGGTTTTGTGCCTCTGCCCACTGGTTTGGGGGAAGGTCTGGGAACCCTTTTGGGGTTGGCAGTGCTTGGAAATAAAATGTGTACCCTTGGGATACTATGTTGAGGACCCATCAGTCGTTGGTGATGGAGGCCCAGTTTTTTGCATGGTGGGCAAGTTTTCCTCCTAGGGGCACGAGCAATTGGGCAGAGGTGAGGATTGGAGTTGAGAAGTCATTGTGAATTCTTTCCATAATGGGGTGGTTTAGCACTCCCTGTTTTAGAAGTAGAAGTACTCCGTTGCTTAGATCTCTGCATACACTGAGACTGTAATCTGGGGGGTCTGTTTCCCCTGGGTCTAGATTGAGTTGGCCTTGAGGGGGCTGGAAAGGACCAATGTTTTGAGGGGCAGTGCCTACTGAATCTTGGAGGCTGCACTTGCAAAAAATCTTTGACTGTCTGCATTGACTTTTTTAAAACCTCTTCTGCTTTGGTGCCAAACAGATAGTCCTTGTTCAGAGGAGCATCCAATAATTTTGATTTGAAATGGTCTGGCAACGTCTGCTTCTTAAGCCAGGCATGCATTCTAAGTAGAGAACCCGTGACTGCTGCCCTGCAAGATGCTTCTAGGGCGTCAAACCCACATTGCAGGGTATGTTTGCTGACTTGGCTTGCAGAATGCATAAGCTCCTGTAATTCTTTATTTTCTGCACAGTCAGGAAAGGTAGATCATTTTTGCTTAATAAGTTCCATAGTATGTTGCTGGTATTTCAGCATGTGGAACCGACAATTCAATGCTCTAATGGCAAGAGTTACAGAGGTGTATACTTTTTTTACCCCATCTGTCTAAAGCTCGGGAATCCCTGTCCAAGGGGGTGGGATTCTTAGCTATAGTTGCTTTAATTCCATTAGGTCCTTGGGAGATGACCTCTGCATCAGCAGTAGGATTTTTGAAGAGAAATTTGTGAGAGTCAGGTTTTCTTGAAGCAGTGGGTAAAGTATCAGGAGTTAGACTGGATTCCATAAAGACATCATGCACAACATCCAGAACAGAACAGGAGGGATAGCCAAGGGTCTGTGCTGTAGTAAATCTAAAAATTCCCTGAGTCTCTTTTTGGACTGAAGATAACCTTGGCATTCCCAATGGAAATGCTCTCTCAAAGTATGTAAGGTTTCACCAAAAGAAAAGTCCTCATAGGCAGATAAAGGCATGTCATCATATTCAGAAACCTCAGAGTCATTGGACTCTTGGTCAGATAAAGCTGTTGGGGCCAAATCTCTTTTTCTTTTAGCAGGGGAAGGCTGGCTTCCCGTAATCAATATGATCAGGTCTTCTGCCATTTTAAGCATCTGTGATTGTGGCAAGGAAGCAGGCATTTGAGTTTGGGTCGTCGGTTTTTTAGGCGTAGCTCGTACTCTTGGCCTTAGAAACTCGGTAGTTTTAGAAAGAACTGAAGACGCAAAAGAAGTTGTCGGTTTAAGTCGAATATCGGTAGTGTGAAGAACTTCCTCAGAAGCCGTTGCCTGCACAGAGGCTCCGGTCCCATCCAAGGTAGAGACATCCGCAGGTTCCTTAGTCAAAGAAAAGTGTTGCGGCATACTGGACTCTGAACAGGTCTCGGTAGTGGCCTGCAAATCTATAGAAGCTGGTATCAGGGGCTGCGAAAGCGCCTCACTGAGTACCGGCAAACCGGCGACTAGCTTAACGGAGGCATCATCGGCAGTTTTGGACCCGTGCGGTCTGTCTCTGTCTTTATCCTTACGTTTTTTCAGAAGATCGGTAGTCTGATGGCTTACCAAAGCCATTTCAGAATACGGAGATCGAGAATGAAAGTTCGGGAGTTGAACAAGGCACAAAACCAACAGCGAGGTACGTCATGGTCTGGGCCTAAACAGGTGACACAGTAAGAATGGAATTCTCTTTGTGGTATTTGCTTTCCACAGGCAAGACTATTGTTAACTTTTTCTGACATAGGTTAGAGCAAGAAAAATAGATCTCCAACGAGGTACTTAGCTTTAGAAGACTTCAGGATGATTCAATTTCGGAACGAAAACTCAGGTAGCGGCCGACCAGCACTTGTGCAAACTGCTTCTGCTTCAGTTTCCTCGGAAAGAAAGACTAATGTAGTGGCGTTGGCTGCCTGTTTTTATACCTCTGATGACCTGACGTCAGTCTTGACGTGACAGCAACCGACGCAGAAATACTAAACCTCTGGTATTCCGTCCGACTGAGGGCTACCCCTGGCAGGATAACCCAAGTGTGATGACTACAACAGTGAATACACTCGAACGTCTACATTTATGGTAAGTGTACACAACTGTACTTTATTTAGGCCTTCGGCAATGATATGTGCGAAGGATAAGAGGGCTGTGGCTGTGCTATGGTTAGGATGGAAACCATGCTGAGTGACATGCTTGAAGGGGTGCTATTTCCTCATTTAATTTGTTTTTAGAGCAAGATTTCATTATTTTAAAAAATACTCCTTACATTGTTTTGTCAAGTTTCTACCTTCCTCTAAGTTGTGTATATACCAGTTGTGTGGTCAGAAGTTCACAGGATATGAAAGGGATAAGGGTGCAGGGCTGAGCTGCTCTACTACACAGTACTTGGCAAATTCAAAACTTTTTGGGAGCAAGGACCAGAGATTCGATAGATCAGCTGACAATCCCTCACAGAATAAATCAAGCTAATAAACACTATCTTCTCTCCCACAGCGGACATAGCATGTAATGTGCACCACTGCATAATTCTTGAATGTTTTGTGCTGGTTTGTCATCAGTATGAAGTTATCACTAAGCAAAAAAAAAAAAAAAAAAAAACGTGGTTTTGCCAATAGTTGAACCATACCCGACTTAATGAACCATTTAGCCATTTGCTGCTTCATTGTAGTATCCATCTATAGTGTGACTTGCATGGTTTAATCTTTGAGATAAGAATGTTGAAGCCAACATATGGCGTAACGCTATCAGATAATTTTCTGCTGGCAAAGACTGAGCTGAATGACCAGATGCAACCACCTGCTGCACAGAAAGCATGTTATACTAGTGCAAGAAAGACCAATAAAAGGGTGGTGTCTAAAGTACATCTTACAGATATCAAAGACTTAACTGGAAGTGAGACATTATTTCCTTATGGATAACTGTGATTCACAAAGTTCCTGTTCAAACTGATTACATTTACTAGATTCATTATCACAGCATCAAGAAGACAGCTATCTACATAAGAAAATACTCTATCTTTATGCAGTCTCTGGTGAGCTGATACTATGGAAATGCACTTAGTGAACCCTCTGGTGTATGATGGCACCGATAGCTACAGTCCTGAACTGACAATGGCTAGCTATAACCTGGAAGTGCCAAAGCCTCCTGGATTCTTTTCCAGTTTTTATATTGAGTTATACATTTAAAAGGCCCAAACAACACATTCAGTCTCCTTAGAAAAAAGAAAGGGTAGATCACATTGTTAATATTCAAAAAAATTATTATGGGATGAAAATAGGTTACTGAAATTCAAAATGGGTCTGATGTTGTTTGCATTCTTTGGCACCAAGAAAGAAACTGGAATAAAATCTTAAGCTTTTTGGTCTAGTTGGATTTCTTGGATAGCTCTTTTCCTTAAAAGAGCTAAAGCCTTCTTGTCAGTTTTTGCTTCTGATGGGGCATGCTATCCAGTTAAGAGTACTGACAGATTTAGATGAGAAAAAAAAGACAGTACACCCTTTAAACTTAGCTTCCCTGACACACTGTCCTTCATAATCTTTTTCCAGGCATTTATAAGGAGGGAAAATGTGCCCCTTGATTGCCTCCAAGGTTGGAAAAGGTTGCAGGACTGACACAGCCTGGAGCTGACTGCTTCTCCTGGTACTTACAGGTAACCTGAACTTTGAGTCTGTGACTTTGCTGGAAGGAGACTGTCTCATTCCAGCAATGTGATGCTACTACTGTAGTTGATGATGTGTGCCATGCCATAATTGGATTAAGATAATGGCTCTTATGTATTCTGTTGGAAGAACACTGTGGATGGAGGAACCTTACATGCATTAGTTGTGAGAGTCTTTCCCTGCTCTTTCATACTTTTGAGGTGCTGTTGAACTCCCTTACAAAACAGGACACTTTCAGTAAAAGGTAAATCCACAAATGTCACCATCACTTTCTCAGGAGTCTGTGAGATGCCTTATGCTATCACTCCTAGTTGCAATGTTAAATCCTGCTGCTCTGGCAGCACATTTTGGCATGTTTCAGGAAGCAGTAACCTTGTTCTTCTGCTTTTCTTTCACTAGCCAATCCAGTAACGACTCCAATGTATGGCATTTTCCATCAGCCAGGGTCCCCTGAAAATGCAGCATGCATGTAAGGCAGCCTAGTGCCTGCATGAACAAAGTGATGGATGCAAAGCCACACTTTCTGAATCCATCCATTGCTCTGGAATCCCTTTCTGAAGGGTGGACAGCAGCCATCTAGGCGGCTGGAGCAAAGACATTTGTATATTGATTGAGAGTCTCTACCTAAACCAAACAGTCACTGTGGGCTGGCAAACAAGATCTACTTTCTTCTGGATAGGAGCAGCTGTGCACATGGTGTCACTTGCAGCTTTGGTAGTACTCTTCAAAATATACACCAAAAGCGATTGGACATCAAGAGATGAATGGGCCTAGACTCAATGGCACACAATATAAAGAAAAGTAATTTCAAGCAGGAAAATCAACGACATTGTAAATCCTGCAGCAAAAGGCTGACAAAGTTGCACTGGAGTGAGTGTTTCTTTGTTTAGAGCAGGAGATTAGAGCTTACAGACTTGTTTGCTGATGAGCACTTTTAGGGACATGTGGAAACATTCCTTCATTTACTTCTGTCTATTGTTTTACAATAAGTTTTCTGTTGAGAAAATCAGAGGGGTGGGTGTATTAAAGAGCCTGCAGCTAATCAAATAGCAGGTATACAGATTAAAAATTGGACACCGTTACAAGCTAATTTGCCTTGCTTTTTGCAAAGATGCACAGAAACAAAGCATTTTTGCATGTTAGGTGTGTTAGGCCGTAAGCTAAGCCTTCCTTTTTATTGCACTACTCCTAAACTGCAAGATTGTTTTAAATTCTAGGGAGATGACCCTCATCTCTTTCAGGTTGATGTGCTCCTTCTTGAGTTTGGGCTGCCACCTGCCCTGGACTCTGGATGCCTGTCCAGGTTAACCAGGCCTCAACCAAGGCACCTGTGTGCATATTTTAAGCTGGAGTCTGTAGTTTGAAGGGAACCCTGGATTGAGATTCAGCCAGGCCACCTACCATAAGATCGCATTTTTTGAGACGAGGTATAACGGGGATCTCTGTCTACAGGACAACAGCTTTTGGGCCATAATGTTTTCTGATAACACTGAATTGTCATCATATGCAATCTGACTAAAGGGAGCATTGGGGCAGTTTCTGCCATAATACCTAGGGCCCTTACAAGTTTCCTGGCTCAGCATTTGTCAAGACAGGAGATGTTGTGGAAGCAAGCTGTAAGGTTTTGCACCTTCTCCTGAGGCAGGTAGGCCTGCATCTTCTTCTTGTCCAATTTGCAGCCCAGGGAAAAAAAGGTCCTGGGTGGGCTGATGATAGGACTTTTTGTAGCAGATGGTGAACCTCAACTGCAAGAGTAGGTTGATAGTGAGCTAGAGGTGTTGCAGTAAGGTCTGTAGTGAGGCAGCCTGGTTCAGCATATCATCTAGGTAAGGGAAAAAAATGAATTCCTTCAGTTCAGAAGAATGCTATCACTGGTGCTAAACACTTTGTGAATACTCCTTGGGTTGTGGAAAGCCCAAAAGGCAAAGCATAAATTGAAAGTGAGATGAGCCAGTACAGAACTTGAGGAATTTCCTGAAGAAGTGAATGGGAATATGTGGATAGAAATTCTTTAGATTCAGAAAGCATAGAAGCACCTGTGGAAGAATAAGAGGCAACAGGGTCCTTAGGAGAACATTTTGAAAGATGGCACCTTTAAGAAGGTGTTCAGAAAGGAGAGATCCAGTATGGGTCTCTATTGTCCTTTTCCTGGAACTTGGAAAAGTCTGCAGTAAAAACCTCTTCCTACAAATTTGTCAGGCACTGGTTCTATTATGCCTCAGACCTGTAGTTTCTGGAGGATAGGTGGAAGAAGCTGCAGTTTACTGTTACAAAGAGGAGGGATACTGTCCAAGGGAAGGAGTTCCTGCCAAGAGATGCCATAACCATTTTTATGACAGAAACCACCCACTGGTGTGTGATAATCTTTTCCCAGTTTGAAATACACTGAGTTAGTCTTTTTTGAGGGGCAGGGCCAGACCAATGAAAATAGTCACAGTGACTTCTGAGAAAGAAGGCCTCCACATCTGGGGTCCCTCTGACATTTCCCTGGAAATTCCTTCTGAATGGGTCTGAATTCCCTTCTAACAAAAGAAGTGGGCTTGGCAGAGTACTTACTCTGGTATCTGGGTATAGAGGTAAACAGAATGTCTGCAGTCTTTCATAGTTCTGCCTTGTTCCTGTAATGATTTAAATAAGCTGGCTGTCTGTGGGGCGAACAAGAGAGTCTTGTCTAAGGGTGATCAATAAGCTTGGCTTTGAAATCCTCTGGCATATGCTGGTTGTGCAAACGTGCATACCTGTGGATGACAGTACCAGTAGAAGCTACTTTGGTAGAGGTCACCACAGCATCACAACTACATTTTATACTGTGTCAGGCTACCTGAGTTTGGAATCCAAGCTCTGGGTATCCACCTCTACCTTGTTTAACATGGTGAGGCATCTGCTTGAACCAAATGGGGGTGGCTCAGACCCCTGATTTACCTCAATTAACATTCTGAGAATCTCTTCCCCGACTAAAATTTGTGGGATGCCTTCTGGTCCCTCCAAAATGCCAAGTTGTGGTTCCTCCTTCTCAGTAGAAGCGGCATTCTTCAGACATATGATGCTCAGATGCCACACTGATCTCTGGTGAGGTTGAGTGTCAAGCCTAGGCCTCTTAGTTTTTTCTTGTGGGATAGAGGAATGTCCAGGAAAATTGAACCCACTATCTTGGAATGGGCCAAATGCACAAGAAATTGGGTCTCTAAGAAGCTGTTGAAAGAAGCCAAATGAGATCACAACGTTTTGAACACAAAGGATTGGCAAATGGAGCAGGCCATGTAATAGTAGTGTTCCAAATCAAGCAGGACAGACACTGGGTATGGAAGACTTTGCAGGGAATTTGCTTACTGCACTCACACTTATCTCTCCTAGCTGACATGCAAACACAGATACGGCAAAATAAATTTATACAAGTAAAGGAAGGGTCCCCAACAGGTCTGAGCTGGTAGTGAGGGACTCTGAGGAGTCTAGCTCCCACTAACTTAACAGCAAGAACTCATCACTGCCATGCACTCAAACAACTAAACTGGTTAGAGCTCCCCCAACTACTACACTACATTCAGTTAACCATGGCCCACAAAATCCTCTATCAGCCCGGAAAAACACCTGTTCTACAAACACTTATCCAACCATATGCCGCAAACAGAAGCCTACGCTCCACTAATAAAAAGTACATAAAAATCAATGCAGCCAAAACTCAAGCAGGAGATTCCTTCTTCTCAAACTACATAGGCAAAATCTGGAATGAACTACCTGATAACATCACCACAATAGTATCTCTAGTCCAGTTTAAAATAACTCTAAAAACCCACCTATTAAACAGATGGCTGTGCCCCTGCTCTACTACGGACTAGCTTCCCACCTTTGGTCAATGCCCTTATCACTATTTCTGTTTACCTATCATTACTCTTTTCATCTCTCTTTCTCTCTACCCAACACCTCCTATGTATACTACTTACTCAACTCCTGACATAAGGAATCTTCCTATTCATACATTTTATTTTTGCCACACGTGCAACAAATGGTAAATGATTTACCATAAAACAATGCTTATATCAATATATGTTTGGCTTATGATTGCAAATATATAATACATTTAATGTTTGTAAATATGATTGTTCACAGGAAACATGCATTGACTGTATCATCTACACTGTAACAGTTATGCAATTCAGCCTGTTTTGTTCTTTGTATATCACCTGTCCAATGTCTGACATTATCATGTAATTGCCTTGAAATGTCACATTTACAGCTTTAACATACTCTTATATTGTTGTACTAAGTGTTTTATGTGGAGCTTTTCTCCCCGGGCTTCGGCTGAAAAAGGACATGTGTCCATTTGGAATTTCCCGGTAAACAAATGTAAAATACAATAAAATAAATAAAATCTACATTCTCATATCCGCCTATATACCCCTATGCTTGTGAGCGGAGGTCAAACAATAGGCATATGATCCAGTGAATGTTCTGCTTTGGTACTCTGGCTGGCTGTTGGCAGTGAAAACATATCTGTTTGGAATACTACAATAGTGATTTCAGTCAGGACATCGGGGCAATCTTCCAACACTGTATGAACATCACACAGAACTAGTAAAACTTGTTTTAACCTGCCTGTTTGCATACCAAACACTTATGATTCAGACCACACCCTATTATGAATAATTATTGAATGCCTTGAATGTAAATAGTAACATTGAAGTCTCTTTCAGACTGACATGCAGCTACATTTGGGAGGATTACTAGAGGCCCCTGCATTGTCCAGTCCTTCAGATGAGTCCACAGTGGGTAAACAGGTTTTGAAAAAAGTTGCACTAACAAGCAACAGAGAGAGAGAGAGACAGACAGACATACAGACAGAGAGACAAAGAAAATGTCGTGCATGTGTTTTTCTAGGCTGCTGGCTCCAACCAGTTCAACCACTCAATTCAAGATGCAGTCAACAAAATATCCATATCCAAAGGGGCCTGTCAACTGGTCTTTTTTACTGTTTGCATTTCACTTAGTCTGGGAACCTTAGTCTTGCAGTACCCTTCTCAATAGTGAGAGAATTGTGAATTACTGCAGGATCTGAACCTTATATACCCACTTACTCTGGATTCCTCTCTAGCTCATCTCCTATAACCTGTGTTGTGCAGCAGTAGTTTGCAGTGCCATGTAAAGACATAGGCACCTAAAGCTGAAAATTTTCATTTAAAACTTAATCTGCTATTTTTTCTAAGTATCTAGCAGAGTGCAGAGCAGCTAGTTTGCCCACTGAGAAGAATTACTCCAAGAATGTTGTTTTAGATCAATCCTAGACCTCTCCCCCCAAGCCTTCCACTTCTAAATTCAGTTATAAACCACTCATGCAGTGCCCCTCGCAGATCACAAAAAAGTGAATCCACAGTCATGGATATACACTTTCTTACTATTTCTGTAGCCAGCCTGGTGGCAATGGGCACTCTGACACAATGTAGCAATTGTCTCATGTTTACAGACAACCACATTATTCTTCAGCTGACTGACGCACAATATGCGAGAGATGTAATTACACTATGTCTTTAGAGGCACAGCTCTCAGACAGACACAGATATCTCCAAAACAGGCTGCCAGTAACACTATTATGTATCAGACACAAACTCACACATGCTGAGGGTCTTTAATGCAACAATCTACCCAAAGCTCCAAGGCCTCCCATGTGCTGTATTTAGCAACCTTCCACACACTCTACAAAAATAGCACTCCCCAGTACATATACAACCACATCTCACAATGTTTCAGTCTCTAAGTTCTTAAGGCAAACTACCATACAACACAATATGTTGGGCACTGGAGACTACATTGTGAGACACACCGATGCCTCATTCAGCAGACTGAGCAAAGAGACAGTCACAGTCACTTTCCTACCAGGGACAAGGATCTGCCAGATCACATACACACTCGGGATATTGAGCCATAAAGTACCACTATGACTCTGTAGTCATAGTCCATGTGGGTATTAATGCTCAGAGACATACCTCCCTGGACTATTTATTTATTTATTTATATTTGTTGACCGGGAGTGTCCGACTGGACATAGGTCCATTTTCAGCGGAGGCCCAGGGAGAAAAGCTCCACAGTTAAAATAAACAGACAGTAGTTACATTGGATTACATAGCGATCAACAATTTACATAGCAATTACTTACAACATATTTACAGATGAAGAACACAGTACATCAGTAGACAACTAGAATTTTTATCTGTGAAGTACATAACAGACATTAACAAATGTTACAGGAAGTTCCTGCTGTATAATAAGTACTGGCTTATGAGCATCTGAGCTTGCTATATGACTATATGACGAGAGACATGATAGACCTTTCAGATATACATCTCAACCATACCAAATTCCTCAGTAAATGCCGGTTTTGAGGGCAAACTACTGGGGTGCCACAAATTTCCGAGTGGCCCCTTTAATTTCTGAATTTCCAGGGGGGGGGGGGTTGAAGTTTTTTTTTTAAAGGAGGAACGTGATCCTGATGTCATCACATGCAGGGCGCAATGACGTCAGCTTCATGAGACAGACAGACTGAGCTGAGCCATTCATTACTACTTAATTATTAACTTTTACCGCTGCAGGTTTAAGGCAAAAGAAAAGATTATGGTGGCACTCCTTTGGAATGTTTTGCTTAATTCCTGGTACCAGTATGTGCTGTTTTTATTGCTCACTGCAGAGAAACAATGATATTTTGTCACTGCTGTATTTTACAAATGTGCACTGGGAGAGAGTGTGTGGGACAATGATGTATTCTCGCTGTGCATACTATTAGTAAATATTTCACTGCAAGACAAGTTTAGTTTGCAATGATTTACTTTCTGGTACCAGTCATATGTGCTGTATTGCTCACTCATAGACAAGTGGAGAGACAATGATGTTGATTTACTTCTTTGAGAAAGAGGAGGTGTGTGTGTGTGTGTGTGTGTGTGTGTGTGTGCGTGTGTGTGTGTGTCTGTGTAAAATGCCCCATTTAGGTATAACTGGTGGTCAGACTCAAACCCTTTACCTTAGGTAAAAGGAGCAAGAGCCTACATTCTCTACCCAAACCACCACTTGTGATTCAAGGAGTTAAGTCCATAGTTTTCAACTGTCCAAAGTTGGCTCATACTTTTGGTCTGTTCCTCTTAAAAGATGTGGTTTTCTGGCAAACCAGTGAGAACTGAATTCACTAAAAATGATAGCCATCTAAGTTTTAGTCTTCTATCTTTCAGGAAAAGCATGGTAACACAAAACATTTTATTCTAGCAACTTTCTAAGATTATACAAGCAATTTTTAAAATGTGTCCCTGGTTTTGGCCCTTTGCCCCCCCAAATAAATTTTGGCTTTTTCCAAAGTTCTTGTGCTGCATAGTTCTTCAGGGGCAGAGAAGTTTAGTGCTGCTTATGCAAAGTCTGTTTGTGGTGTTAGTAGCACAACAGGTAGTGTACTTACTTTTGATGCAGAAGGCTGTGGGTTCTACTCCCACAGTATGTACACAGATTGCTGGTATACTGTATTGTACTTTTAAAGGGGGTGGATGTTGCAGTCCTAGGAATGTACTCTTTGGCGAGATACCTAGTAACTATGAACCTGTTACCAGTTTTCCATCTATTCCCTATTGCAATATTACTAACTTTTTTTTAATGTAACATAGGCAATTTATTATTCAAAGGCAACATGCACTTTATTTGTAAATGATCATTTAAAAAACACTAAAGGCAATGTTAGTTCAGGAGCCTAAATGCAAGTGTTTCAAAGGTAATGTTTTGTACGGATAGTTCTGCAACAGATTGCTTAAATATTTTCCATAGAAAATATTGTTTCATAATGACGATCTCTGTAGAAATTATATTGAATGTATTCCTAGTGTTAACTAAATCCATATATTAGTACAGTTATTTGAATTCAATTAATTGCTACACTTCTCTGCTTTGAAAGAACTAACTGCATTTGCCAAAAAACTGTTCAGTCTGTAAACCTATCTGCTGACTTTCTCTGTTTAAATCCATCTCATTTATTTTCTGGCTGTGGACGACTGAAGCAGTTAATTTTATTTTTATAAAAGAAAATTGTATTTTAGTTTTGCAGTTTGCAGAAGTTTAAAGCTTGATACAAGTTCAAATATTAATTTAAATAAAACACTATTGTTCTGTTTATTTTGTGTGTAAGATTTTGTCAGTTCTTCCATTTGCATTTAAAAGCTGTTGGTATCCCACAATCCCACCATAGTGGGTAGGGTTACATAATGATGTATGCAAATTTTATGTTAATCAGCGTATGTATTTGTACCTACTTTTCGTGTGCCTTTCTCCAGATTTTTTATGATTTCAGGTTGAGAGGTATGCTTTCAGACTGTGTCCCAAGCAGGTATGAGCCTAGAACTGAGCAGCATTCTACCTTCTCCAAGGATGATGCTACAATATAAATAGTAGATGATCGACTAACAATTGGCTTAGTTACAGGTGTCATTCTATGGGAGTACAACATTTTTCAGCTTGGCGAGATCAACAGACCACACTGCTTTGCAGGGATGGCCTGCACCTGTCACCACTAGGCTTTCAGATATTGGCAAAAACATTATCCACCCTTATAGTGCCTTTTTTTAGACAATACCAATCTGATAAACTTTCAGACATTGTAAATTCTATTCAAGATAAACTAAAAGTGTTGCTACTCATTCCTTGGAGTCTCAACAAGAAGATCCACTCCCTGGAAGTATTCCTCACCCTGGAGAGTGTTGACATCTGTGCAGTTACTGAGGCATGGTTTAAAGCTGTGGAAGGCATGCCAGAAGGGCAAGGCAATAATGCCTTCCACACGTTTAGACCAGCTAAAGCATAAGACGGAGCAACAGGTAGAGGTGTATCAATTAACATAAAAACGTAAGCACATCTCAAGATTGGTTAAACAATATGACATGCCTGAGCTACTCTATGTCAGACTAACCATAGATAAAGTCCCATACAATATCCTTGCTAGCTATAGGTCCCCATCTATGGTCCAGGATAACAATACAACAAACATGAATGTACAGGAGTCATTCACCATTCAGCCCAACATATTCATGAGTGATTTCAACTATGCCCCCATAAACCGGGACACTTTCACAACCACTAATACGCAAGCTCAAAGATTCCTGGATTTTGTCAATGCAGACACCATGGAACAGCTAGTCTGCATACATACTTGGGCTGCAAATACCCTGGATCTTGTACTCACAAATATGAAGCAATGTTGCACATCCCCTAGTGTAATGCCCTCACTGGTTAGATCAGATCACAAGGCAGTCACCCTTGAAATAAATATAAAGTCAGATTCCCTGCAATCTTTAACAACTTTAACAAGGCTAACTACCTCCTATTATGCAATGGCACAGCTAAATTCCAAGCCCCCCTCAAACTCAGAACACTGTGGCCTATATGGAGTATTGGAAGCCTTGTACAAGCACATAAATAGCTGCACAGTAACAGCAGTACCAAACAGAAATAAATGTAGGACAAACTCTAAAACACAAGCCCTATTAGTGGACTTCCAATATAAATAGGTTGTGCACAAAAAAAAAAATCTTGTTCAAAAACAGGAAGGTCTACCTCCCTCATCAGTCTCAACAAGTAACTCAAGGGACTAATCAAGCTCACCAAAGCAAGCCGGAAGGAAAAAATAGCCTTTAAACAAAACACCCAACAATGTCCTGAACCAATAGTAAATGGAACTCCCTATACCTATACCAAACTGAAGGAAATAGCAAATTTGCTGGCCAATAAATTTAACTCCAGTTTCAGCCCTCGTGACCCATAGTCATCTCCGAGGAAACACTCTCAACCATTTCTCCCAGAAGAAATACTTTCAACCATTTCTCTCACAACTATCACTAAAAACACATCCTCATCTCCAAAACTAAAAACACTGCATCAATGGTTCCTGATAATATCTGAAGATGCCTCTTAAATACCTTGAAACATGACCTGTCAGACCCACTAGAATCTCTGTTCAACCACAGTCTCCAGACAGGCTTCGTCCCTAGGGAATAGAGGACTGTAATGTTCATCCTTCTACATAAAGGAGGAACACCAGCAGACCCAGGGGAACTACAAACCCATAAGTTTGTCTACTCTTATATGCCATGGAAAAATACTGTGGACCCAATAAACAAAGACATAGGAAATCTTCAAACACTGGAACCATTCCAGTTTGGTTTTGTCAAACGCAAGTCAAGCCTACTAAACTTGGTGGACTTCTTTTAGAAGGTCTCTAGAGCCATGGATGAGAGCTAAATTATGCATACTGTCTTCCTTGACCTGGCAAAGGCGTTTGGCATAATACCTCACTTGGGTATTACAGTCAAACACAAGTTTAGGCATAAATCCCTATGCCATTCAATGAATAGCCAAATTGCTCATGGATAGGATACATTAAGTTAGTGTGAGGTAATCCATCTCTACCAAGAGACCTTAGTGGTGTCCCACAGGGCTCAGTATTGGGACCTCTCCTATTCAGAATATACTTCTCTGAAATTAAGGCAAATGTAGAAGGCCTTTGGTTGACGAAATGAGCCTAGGACTGGAAGCTGGGTGCAATCACTGAATCCCCCCAAAATGGAGATATTCTCCAGGAGGGTTAGACACAGACAAATAACTGGTGCCAGGGCCATGACCTAAAACTCAATGCAAGAAATGCACAGTTATAACCTTTGGGAAGATGACCACCCTCTGCAAATTACAACAATAAGTAACAACACTCCTTTACGAGGAGACCTAATTGTAAGAGTCTTGGGAACTCAGGTTGACGGTAACCTGAAATTTAGTCACCACGTGTCCATGGTGATGATAAAATCCTTCTAAGTGATACAACTTATAAGTAAGTGCATGGCATCCAGATCCAAGGACATCATAGTCCCACCATACTAATCCTTAATTAGATGAATATTAGAGTACAATACAAGCTTCAGAATTACCTGACCAGGCATCTGCAACAGCTGGAGTGGCCAGAGAGTTTCCTCACTAAAAGAATACAGGGTGTAAATAAAGTCCTGCTCAGATCACCTCAAAGCGCCGTCTCTGTAAGCGAATCACCTACAAATTACTGATGGGCAATCTATGCCCAACATACAAGGCCTTCTCTAATTCAGCCCTGGTGGACCTGTTACACAACTGCGAAAAAAAAAAAACAGCACTAGAATTAGCTGATCTAAGGATCTTAACCTTATTTGTGACATAAACAAAATATGCTGGAGGGCATTTATGGTGTCTCAGAGATTACCCATTCACTGGTAAAAACTCCCCATTCATGTAAAACATAGCTTTTCCCTAAGCCTATTCAAATGAAATTTGAACAAATGGATGAGAAACTGCAAATTCACCTCAGTTTGTCACTGGTGTTCCTTAAGGACAAGGGCAGCATGTCGATGCCAAAAGGCACAGCCATATACCAAAGCCATTCTAGTCCATGGGCAGACATAAATGGGAAAATTAGGGCATGAATGTCTAGGGTTAAAAAGGCTCTAGGGCTGTTAGTCTAATAATCTCCTACAATCCTATAAATTCCTCTGGTAATGCTGATTCTTTCTCATATTTAAGATGTCAATTTGAATTATCTTAATAGCTGAAGCTGAAATGTGATGAAGAATTCAGAGAAAAACTTAGTGGCACAGCAGGCAGTGCTGCAGCCAGGTAAAAAAAAATGCAGTCTCCTGTGTACTCCCAGAAAAAACTCTCAGCGAAGGGGGAACATCTGAGTTTTTTTCATAGTTCGTCTCAATGAGTCCAAAATGAGTACTGCAATTAGCAAGTGTTCCCATTGTTATTCTGCTGACCAAATCTGGAGTAAACAATCCTCTGGATAAAGGTAAATATGAATGCCCACAAACTGAGAAAAAATCCTGCAGGTGATGAATGTCCACACATTGAGAGTAATTGTTGTAGGTGGCAGGACATTTAACAAAACCTTTGGAACTAATTTCTAACAGAGAGCAATAACTGATAATCGTGACAACACATTTGAAACCAGAAAGTCTTCTGGGGTGGAGGCTGAAAAACAGGATGTGCCATTATGCACATTTCAGACTGAAGATCACCTTCCTGGTTCCTCAAAGCAGAAAGGGATCAGGATCTGGAGTGTCAGCATTTAGAACTTCCCTTGTTTCAAATGTATATAAAGTTTAGAAAGATCCAAAGCTGGTCTTTCACCAATCTCCATTTACGGGTACTACAAAGAATTGCAAACAATCTGCTGCTTTGAAAGTTGAGAATCTTTTCCATAGCTCTTTTTAAAACATTTTCTTTAGAACAGATCTTACGCTAGACAAAAAGTCTCCTTAACACTGAACCATTCTGAATAAAACTTTCATTCTGCATTCTCTCCTCAGAATTCCAACCACAAATCAGTAGATTAATCTTTCCAGTTTCCAAGTAATTTGCAAGTAACCCACTCCTTATGCAGAAACCATTCCTATCGGAAGAGGTGATGATGGGAAAGAGAAGAGAATAAGATCCTCTCTTCAGAACAACAGGGGAACTTAAAAGTTATTTACAAAAAAAAATGCCTGTCTGAACCTGAAGACACAGGCCCTACAGACTCTGATTCCAAGGATTACTTTCACACATTAGCAAAGAGTGTCCCCAAGGCCAGACCTAGGGGCACAGGACATGCCTCTCAACTGTCCAGAATTTCACAGAATGCCCACATTTTTACCTCATTTTTTGGTGTATTCTTTGTAAAACGTGTTTTTTCAGGTAAATCATTGAGGACTGAAATCACTAAATAATGACAGACATTTGAATTTCAGACTTCGTGTCCTTCAGAAAATGCAAAACCATGTTTTGTTGAATATTATAATAATACTTAAAACAATAAACCTGTTTTGAAAAAAAAAGAAAATGCAAAACCTGTTCTAGCAAATATCAAAGTTTAAAAGAGCAACATTTAAAATGTAACCCTGATTCTGGGCATTTGCACAGCTTCCTCATTTTTTTTGGCTTTGTATAAAAGTTTTGCACCATGAGGTTGAGAGGTATAGGCACATACAAGTATGTTGTATCTGTTAGACTATAAAACTTTACTGACACACAAAAATGAGAAAACATTTTGAAGTTTTAAATGCATTGCCAGTTGATTATAAATAATATATTTTCAGTCTATTGCATAACTGTTACAGCAGACAAAAATGGCACAATCTCGCAACAATCTCATACTGAATGCAAGAATACAATGCATTTCTACAGTAGTATAAACCCACCCTATCCAATACTGCATTTTCACTTACATTATAAGACAAACATGAGACAGCTACTTATAACAATAAAAGAGTGTTTAGGGTTTAATTTTTCTTACCACACCTGATGAAATCATGACACTATAGCTCTTACCAAGAAATAACAAGGTGTCCATTCCATATATTTCATCCTTAGAACTTGCACTAGCATCCTGTCTGTTTACACATTTTGACTGTTGCTTTGTTTACATGCTTTAAGTATCAGAATATTTTAAGGATGTTTTGGACACACTGTAACAACATTCTGTGTCGGCCTGACTTATAAATGCAGTTAGGAAAAAATATACAAAATTCAGTTAAAAAGACAGACTGTGAGATGTAACCTAACAATTCCTCCTTAAATTTGTAAATCATTAAACATATTTACTCTTAAATAATGGATAATTGCTACATATCTATTTTTTTTTGCTGTAAACTCTGATTTTAAATACTATCAGTTGCCTTAAAAAATCATATCTAAAGATAATTTCAAATACTTAAGAAGTCAGGTATCAAATTATATCTCTTCTATATACTATGATGCACTTGTCAAATATCAAATCTTCTAAGAATAAACGTGCCATCAGTGTAATAAAAAAGGGGAATTGCACTCTGAGAAAAATCTAATTTTCCCAGAGAGTAATGTACAACTCTCAATTCTGTATGTGACCTCTGCTTCAGTGTTGGTTCATTTGCTTATGCATTACAACAAATGTGAAATGGATAACATCTGCTTAATTTTATCCTTACTTTCCAGATCTTGAATAAAAAAAAGTTAGCATTCACACACAAAACGTCCCTGATTTAAAAATATTATAATCTTAGCTACATTATTATCAGGATAAGGTTCACACTTTAATCAAACTTGTCATCTAAATGAAACAGCAGTAAGTGCACATCTTCAGCTTTATCCATGGCCGTGGATCTGAGGGATGGATAAAGCCCTAACTATAGCCCAGGTGCCCCAGATTTCATTATCAGAAGTAGTTTTAGCAAGGAGTGGATGAGTGTCACCATCCTGGGTAGGAAAGCATGTATGTAGGTGAATTTTCCAGTTGATTTCTTGGGGCCAGAGTGGTGGTGTCCTCAAGGAGACGGGGCACCTGCACAATCATACTGTAGTAGGAACAATATGTCAGCCCACCCATTACACATCTGTCCCCAGAGAGAATGAGTAATAGGAGTGAATTTGAGCATTAAAAAAAAAAAAAAAACTATCAACAACAATATTACACTTCCGTGGAGTGCCTCCATCTCCTTGCCATCATCAGCCCTACACGTGCCAGCAGCTACAGGTTAGATGCAGGGAGACTCATAAAAATCTGCAACTCGTACATTTGTAAACATGAGGTAAAATCTTAATCTAGGATGCTGAACGATATGCATTTCAGACTGAAATAAAAGGTCAAAAATACATCTAAAGAAATATGAAAAGCAACTGTTTTATCACAGAAAGCAAAGCCCTCCATACCCATAAGCAGATAGCTGCATCCACTGTACCTCCACAACCGATTTAATTCTGGAGTCACTACACCACAAAGGTACGGAGAAATTCCCCTTGCAATTACTTTCTTATATGATGTATTTCTCCACTGAAATGTCAGAAAAACTGCAGAGAAATCTTACCTGTCATCCGTACAGCCCACTCTTGTAAGCAATGCGTTAATAACCCAAAGGCAGATAGAATCATCAGAACTTCATAGTAGATGACAAAAAGAAAACACAACATTATATAATTTTAGAGAACTACATGAACTGTCTATGTCTGGAATTGCTGTTTGACTGCTCAAAAAGCTCTGCTGTCTGGTCCATTAGTTTTACTATGACTTTTCTGCAAATGTTAAGACAACCCTTTATTTTTAACATAAAAGTTTCTGACTTTAAGTAGCTACTACACCAAAAGGATTCAGTGTAGAAAACCGAATGAAGAAAGCACCACAACAGGATAGAGCAATGGATATACAAATTAAGGGGAAACCAGTGGAACAGGAAGCAATTAGGTGCCGCATCAAGATATTTTGGAACCTTTCACAGGAAACCAATATAAAACATTCACTTGAAGATAGACAGCAAGGAGCGAAACAGAAAACTGTGGAAACTCTGACGCAGTGAATGTTTTGGAGTGATAGGCCAGTGAGTTCCCATATAACAGAGCAATGAATGGCACGGGATGTAACTGAAGAGAAGGTGCCACAGGAAGATGTTACAGAACTTTCTATAGAATGCCCACAGGAAATGGAAAACAAGGGATGTGCCCTCAGTTTGGAAGAAAATGAGCCAAGAGAAGAGTAGCTTGATTTAGCAGACATGGATAGATATATTAAGATCAATGAGAGAAACAGACTGCAGAAGGTCAATAAAAAGTACAGTTTTGTACCTACCATAAATGTAGATGTTCGAGGATTCCCTTGCTGCAGTCCTGACAATTGGGTATAGTCCGCGTCCCAGTCGGCCCGAATACCAGAGTATAAGGCTGACGTCGGTCATGGCGCCTTAGACTGACGTCAGTACGTCAGGGTACTAATGCGCATGACCGACGTCATTTCCTCAGTCTTTTCTTGCCCCAGATGTCAGAAGACCCAAAAAGACAAGTCCCAAAAAACAACCTGCACCAAAAAACATGTACAATATATACAGAAATATATATAAAAAATATAAGCATGTAAACTCACCTACACAACCACCCTGAAACACAGAGGGGGAAGAAGGAGGGTAAATTGGACTGCAGCAAGGGAATCCTCGAACATCTACATTTATGGTAGGTACAAAACTGTACTATGTTCTTCGTCTTCCCTTGCTGCAGTCCTGACAATTGGGTAGAATCCCAAAGCAGAGGTAAGGGAGGCTGGCAAATTATAAAGTAGCAGGAGCTGACAACATGCCTTGTAAAACGGCTGTGGCAAAACCAGCTCTAGACTTAGAGTATATAGGCAGGTGATAATGCCTAGAGAAAGTATGCACTGAACTCCAAGTAGCTGCTTCCAGAATATCCTTAGTTGCCACCCCTTAGAAATGCTGTTGAAGTGGCAGTAGCCCTAGTGGAATGAGGCCTAATCCCAGCTGGAACCTGTTTGCCATGATGGGAATAACAAAATGCAATGCAAAAGCCAATCCACCTAGAAATAGTTTGTTTTGACACAGGCTTGCCCTGTGAACTCAAAGCAAAAGAAACAAGTAACTGCTGAGACTGCCTAAAATCTTTAGTCCTGCTCAAATAATAACGCAATTGCCTGTGTACATCTAAAGTGTGCAAAATCTTTTCCCCTTTATTTTGAGGATCTGCAAAAAACGTAGGCAAATGAATAGTTTGGTTTAAAGCCACACTAGAAACCACCTTAGGCATAAAGGAAGGATTAGTACGTAATGATACCCTGTCCTTATGGAAAATCAAAAGGGCTCTACTGCCATAAGGGCCTGCAACTCAGACACCCTTCTTGCAGAAGTAATAGCCAACAGAAAAGCAGTCTTCCATGACAAATATTTCAATTCAGCAGTAGCTGCAGGCTCAAAAGGTTGTAGAGTAAGTTTTTCCAACACAAAATTGAGATCCCAAGCAGGAGTAGGAGCTCTCGTGGGGGTCTTATATTCTTTGCCCCTCTAAGAAACTGCTTGAACAAAGGATGCGAAAACAAAGGTGGGTCACAATCATAGTGAGCTGAAATTGCTGCAGCATGAATCTTTATGGAAGAGAAAGACAAACCTTTGTCCAATAATTCAGTAAGATATTGAAGAGCCACACTCAAATTAGGCTCTGAAATCTCCAAATTCTTTGCTGTACTCCAAAATAAAAATCTCTTCCATTTTTCTGCGTACACTCTCCTAGTACTAGGCCTTCTAGCTTCCATAATCACATTTAAAACTTGTTGAGGAAGCTGAGACCTACCATGCTTCAACACAGAATATGCCAAGCTGTGAGATGAAGAGATTGAAGCTTGACATTGAGCAGATGACCGTCCTTCTGAGACAACAGATGAGGAATCAGAGGTAAAGGCCATGGAGGCTTCTTTACAAGACTCCTTAGAAGTGGGTACCAGTGTTGCCGAGGCCAATCTGGAGCTATCAAAATCATCCTTGGCCTGTCCTGTCTGACCTTTAGTAATACCTTTGGAAGAAGAGGTAGAGGTGGAAAGGCATAGACATGAAGGTTTTCCCAACTGAAAGACAGAGCATCCACTTTCCAAGCTGTGTGATGAAACCCCTTTGTGCAATACTTTGGCAGCTGGTGGTTTAGTGGAGAAGCGAACAGATCTATGTCTGGAGTTCCCCATGACACTGTCAATTTCTGAAATACATGAAGATCCAGTTTCCACTGTGGGGATCCATGATATGTCTGCTTAATACATCTGCTAGGGAGTTCTGTGCTCCTGGCAGAAACCTTGCCTGAAGAGTCAGTTGCAGGCTTAACGCAGTCTCCCATAAAATCATTGCTTGCCTGCATAGAGGATAAGAATGTGTTCCCCTTGCTTGTTGATGTACCACATGACAGTTGTGTTGTCTGTCAGAATCAACACCTGCCCTGGAAGAAGTAACTCCTTGAACGCCATCAATGCAAACTGGACTGCTAACATCTCCTTCATGTTGATATGTAGATGCTGTAGTCTGGCAGGCCACTTGTCTTGTATCCACTTTCCATTTAGATGAGCTCCCAAGCAGTGTCCGAGGCATCTGTCGTTAAAATCTGACTCGCCTCTGGCGGGTCACAGAGAGTCCCTTGTTTAGGTGACATTCCTGAGCCCACCACAAGAATTCCTTTTGAAGGCAAGGTATTATTTGAATGACAGTGTCCAAATCTTGGCAGTGCTGTGTCCATACATTTTGAGATACCATTGCAGCTTCCTCATATGCAGTTTGGCATTGGGAAGCACCAGAATACAAGATGCCATGAACCCTAATGCTTGAAGGACTGTCCTTGCAGTCAGCACGGACTGATGAGATAGTTGATGGAAGTAAAGTGACAGACTCTTTTGTTTGTCCGGGGTTAAAAGGCCATCTGGGCTGCTGTATTCAGTCTCACACCCAGAAAGCACATGTCTTGAGAGGGTACTAGACTGGACTTTATTTCGTTCACAGAATACCCTAGGCATCTTAGCACTGCTATGACATATTCCAGATGCTGTAGAAGGTGTTCCTTTTCTTGAGCCAGAATCAGGCAGTCGTCCAAGTAAGGATAAATTTGAATGCCTTGAAGCCTGAAGTAAGCTATCACTGGAGCCAGAACCTTTGTGAATACTCTGGGCGCAGTAGATAAGCCAAAGGGCAATGCAGAGAACTGATAATGAAAATCTCCAGTTCGTAACCGCAGATACTTTCTGCAACTTAGCCTTATGGGCACATGAAGGTAAGCTTCCTTGAGATCCAAAGTTACCATCCAGTGATCCTTGCCCAGCAGAGGTAACAGTTGCTGTAACGTCAACATCTTGAACTTGGGAATGTCCAGATAAGTGTTGAGGATAGATAAATCCAAAATTGGTCTCCACGTGTTCCCCTTCTTTGGCACTAGGAACAGGCGAGAATAAAATCGAAGCCCTTTCTGACACAGGGACTGGCTGAATAGCCCCTATCTGGAGTAACTGAGAAACTTGCTTGTGAGCCTCTTTTCTTTGTGGAGGAGGAACATCTGGCATGCCTTTGAAAGGGGCATTGTGTGGAAATAAAATCTGTACCCGTGATGAATGATATCCAGCACCCATCTGTCTTGAGTGATTAAATCCCAATTTTCTTTGAAAAGAGACAATCTTCCTCCTAAAGGAGCTGCCAGGCGAGTCCACTGGCAGCTGAAAAGGCAGGTCATTGGTTCTGCTTACGAAAGGACTGACCCCTGCCCTCACCAGAAGTCTGAGCAGGTGAACTGTCTGATCTAGGCCTAAACAAACCTTGAGCCCTGCCCCTACCACGTCTAGACCTACCCCTAGACTGGGCACCATAAGCAGGATATGTCCACCCCTTAGCAGGCCAATTTCTACTAAACTTCGGAAGCTGCACCTGCAAAAAATCTTTAACAGTCTGCATAGACTTAGCTTTATCCTCCATTTTCTTTAAAACTGCTTCCACAGGTTGTCCAAACAACACATCAGACTGTAAAGGAGCATCCAAAATCCTGGTCTTAACATGCTCAGCTAAATTCTGATCCTTCAACCATGCATGTCTGCGAAGAACAGAACTAGTAGCAGCCACCCTCGAGGAGGCCTGAACAGCATCAAAACCACACTGCAAAGAATGCTTACCCACTTGTTCAGACACATGAACCAAATCCAGCAATTCTTTACACTCAATACCTTCCGCCAAAGCATCCACCTTAGATTTCAATTGTGAAAGGAGATAATTCTGATATTTCAGCATATGAAACTGACAATTCAACGCCTCATGGCCAAAGTGGAAGAAGTATATACTTTCTTACCCCACCTATCCAAAGCCCTTGCCTCTTTATCAGATGGTACAGGATTTTTAACCACAGAAGCTTTAACACCTTTAGGCCCCTGAGAAACAGTTTCGGGTCCGCCCTGGGACTCTTAAACAAATACTTATGAGCTTGGGCACCCTATAATACCTATCAGGCTTAACAGGAGCAGGAGGCAAGGAGTCAGGGTTCAGAGAAGCCTCTGCAAAACATCCTCCACCACATTCAACACAGGAGGAATAGCTAAGGGCCTATGCTGAGGCAAAACAAGAATTCCCTAAGCCTTTTCTGGAGTCAGAGTAATCTTGGCCTTCCCATTTAAAGTGCTCCCTCATGGAGTGAAGAGTCTCTGAAAATGAAAAATCCTCAGGAGGAGAAGCCGAAGGGGTGGAATCATCCACATCAGAATCAGAATAAGTAGGAAACTCTTGCAAGTCTTCCCAGAAGACTCAAGCCTGTGAACACTGTTCAAAACTATCAAACTCCTGTTCCACCCTAGGCCTCTTATCAGGTGGGGGCATAGAACCTCTAATCAGAGTAATCAAATCTTCTGCCATTTTGAGCATATGTTTCTTAGGCACAGAGCCCGAAATGCTAGGAGAAGCCCCCACAGAAACTGAACTTGGCCTACCTCTAAAAGAAGCTTTGGCAACAGAAGGAGAGGCCCTAACTACCTTGGGAAGAGAGGGAAGAACAGTTACCTGAGAAGCCCCCTCAGCCTGGCCTGCCTCCTGAGAGGGCACATCCTGTAACAGTAAAGTATCTGCCTGAGACTCCATTGAAACTCCTGGCAAAACCTCCGGCTCCCCTGAGCCTTCCAAAGGACCGACATCCGGGGCTGCCGGTTCCTCTCCCCTAGGCTTCACTGTTTTATCTTTGCGCTTCTTGGATGAAGCAGGCGCCGGAGCATCCGACGGCATATTATAATTGCAACGTTTCCCAAACACTAACCTAGCACAATCAAGCCTCCTCTTAATAGTGCGCTTGTTAAATCTAGCACAAGAGCGGCAACCAACAACGCCGTGCTCAGGCCCTAAACAAGGTATACACAATGTATGAAAATCCTTATGCGGTATCTGCTTCCCACAAGAAATACAGTTATTCACTTTTTCTGACATCCGCTTAAATACTGAGGCAAGAAAAAACCAAAATGTTCCCCAACGGGGTTACTTAGCCAACTCTGTATTCGGTCTGAAACTCCGGTTTCGGAAAATCTCAGAACGCCAACCTGCACTCGCAAAACTGCTTCTGCATCGGACCATGCGGCAAAAAAGACTGAGGAAATGACGTCGGTCATGCGCATTAGTACCCTGACGTACTGACGTCAGTCTAAGGCGCCATGACCGACGTCAGCCTTATACTCTGGTATTCGGGCCGACTGGGGCGCGGACTATACCCAATTGTCAGGACTGCAGCAAGGGAAGACGAAGAACATCCCAAAAAGTTAGAAGTCTAATAAAAAAAAAAAAATGAATTCAGTAATTAGGACTGTCCATAGAGATCCATGCGATATAACAGAAGGAAACTGGATATATTACTGTGCAGCTAAATTAACAACTGACAAAGTTCTACCACAAGAACACAGGGTAGCGAGGGAAAGGAAGGGGAAAAATCGAATACCATCACGGAAGTATCAAAACGAGAAAACTACAAAGCAATTAAGACAAGAAGTGTCACTGTTAAAAGTCTATAGAAGAGGGAATATATCAACGAAAATACTAAGAAAGACAGATGTGATAAAAGTAATGCACAGTATTAGAACAGACCAGGATGTATCATGCACTATCACAAATAACAAGCTAAAAATTTCAGCACAAGTGAAAAAACTTAGAGGATACACAGATAAACATAAAGGAAAAGTACAAAATAAGCAATTTACTGATGACCCAAAAAAGTTTTATAGAGAACTGGGAAACAAAGTAAAAGGAATTGAAAGACCACCAAAAAAAAAAAAAAGAGGAAAGATACACTTTGGTGAAGTATCTATGAAGATCCTGTGGAACATAACAAAGATGCTAAATGGACAGAAGAAATAATAAGAAGTTTAAAGATACAGGATATGAAATGGGATGAAGTAACAGCCAGATAGACTGAAACAAAGTTAAGAAAAGCCTTGAATTGGAAAACTCCAGGCCCAGATGCAGTACCTAACTTTTGGTTAAAAGTATTAACATCTTTGCACAAAGATTTAGCCATGAGTAAGAAAGTACAGTTTTGTACCTACCATAAATGTAGATGTCCGATAGGTATGCATCTGCAGTCCTAACATATGGGTTGTCCTGCCTCAGGCAGCCCTTCGGTCGGCCGGATTCCAAAGTCTGGGTCTGGCCTCGGCTGATGTCGCACTTCACCCGACGTCATAGCTGCTTTTTATTGGGTATAAAGGCATCAGCCGACGCCATTTTCCTCAGTGTTTCTTGCCCCAGGTGCCAGGTGCCCTCTAGTAAGGCTAAATTTGGATAAATGCAAATAATTCCAAACAGTAGAGAGCAAACAATATAAAAGAATATATATATATATATATATATATATATATATATACAAACAAATACACCATAACAGATTCCCCCAGCGATTCCCCCAGCTAGCTAAAAGATGGGTAAATACCCTAGGAGTACCACAGAGGGGAAGGAGGGTGGGTAATCCTGACTGCAGATGCATACCTATCGGACATCTACATTTATGGTAGGTACAAAACTGTACTATGTCCTTCAAGGATGCATCTGCAGTCCTAACATATGGGTAGAATACCATAGCCAAACTGGGGGAGGAGGCACTAAGATAAAGATGGTGTAGTTAAGATCCCTTGCAAAACAGCAGTTGCAAAACCTGCTCGGGATCTAGAGTATAAAGGAAGATTGTAATGCTTGGCAAATGTATGCACGGAGCTCCAGGTAGCAGCTTCTAAAATGTCTTTGGTAGCCACTCCTCGTAGGAAAGCTGTAGTGGTGGCTGTAGCTCTTGTGGAATGAGGTCTGATATTATCAGGAGTTGTCTTTCCATGAAAAGAGTAACAAAAACGAATGAAATTTCCTATCCATTTTGAGATTGTCTGTTTTGAAATTGCTTTTCCTTGCATTCCTGTTGCATATGCTACCAAAAGCTGGTCAGTTTTTCTGCTGGTCTTAGTTCTGTCCAGATAGTAGCGTAATTGTCTGTGCACATCCAAGTTATGTAGCAGTGGGTTGGGGAAGAATGTAGGTAAATGAATCGCTTGGTTCACTGATACTCTGGAGACCACTTTTGGCATAAAGGTAGGGTTGGTTCTCAGACTCTGTCCTGATGGAAGATAAGGAAGGGTTGTACTGCCATTAATGCCTGTAACTCAGATACCCTTCTTGCTGAAGTGATTGCTAGTAGGAAAGCAGTTTTCCAAGACAAGAATTGTAATTCTACTGTTGCTGCTGGTTCAAAAGGGGGAAGAGTTAACTTTTCCAGCACAAAGTTGAGGTCCCATGTAGGTAAAGGTGGTTTCCTTGGAGGCTTTACATTTTTGATTCCTCTCAAGAACTGCCTGAATAGAGGATGAGAGAAGACAGGAGGATCCAAGTTGTATTCTGCTGAAATTGCTGATGCATGAATCTTAATGGAAGAGTAAGACAGGCCATTATGGAACAGCTCTGCTAAATATTCCAGGATGTGTGCTATGTTTGCCAAAGAGACATTTTCTCCCTTTGCTGCACTCCAAATGAGGTATCTTTTCCACTTGGCTGAATAAGTCTTCCTTGTGGAGGGTTTGCGTGCCTCCAGGATAATGTCCTTAACCCTCTGAGATAAATCTGGGGTATTTTGTTTTATGCAATATTCCAAGCAGCTAGCTGCAGAGTTTTCAAGTTTGTATGTAGGATCTTGTAGTTGTCCTGTGTTAGTAGTAAGGGACATAGAGGTAGATGCCATGCGTGTGTCCGAGACATGCTTCTCAGTAGCGGGTACCAATGTTGCCTCGGCCAGTCTGGAGCTATCAGAATTACCCTTGGTTGATCCTCTTTGATCTTCAGTAGAACTTTGTACATCAAGGGAAGAGGTGGAAATGCATATGCTGTCAGGTTTTTCCAGCTGAAGGAAAGTGAGTCCACCCTCCAAGCAAGTGGGTGGTATGCTCTTGTGCAGAATTTCTTCAATTGGTGATTGTGTGGGGAGGCAAATAGGTCTATCTGTGGTAGTCCCCATTTCTTTGTTATGGCTTTGAAAATATCTGGATGCAGCATCCATTCGTGAACATTTGTGGTAGTTCTGCTTAAGGTGTCTGCTAGAGAATTTTCTTTTCCTGGTACAAATCTGGCCTGAAGTTGAATGTTGAGGTTCAGGGCCACATTCCACAGGTCCATTGCCATCCGGCATAGAGGATATGAATGTGTACCTCCCTGCTTGTTGATGTACCACATGACTGTGGTGTTGTCCGTCTTTATCAGCAGATGACCCTGTTGAAGGAGTGGTCTGAATGCCTGGATCGCATATTTCACTGCCAGCATCTCCTTTAGATTTATGTGTAGATTCAGCTGGTCTTGGGTCCATAGGCCTTGTATACACTTATCCACCATGTGAGCCCCCCATCCTAGGTCTGAGGCGTCCGTGGTGATGGTCTGGCTTGGCTGTGGTTTGTGGAAAGGCAAGCCTCTGTTCAACTGACAGGCCTGAGCCCACCACAGGAATTCTTGCTTCAGGCATGGAATTATTGGAATCTGGTCTTCTAGACTGTGCTGGTGTTGAGACCATACATTCCTTAGGTGCCATTGCAACTTTCTCATATGTAGCCTGGCATGCGGAATCAATATTATGCAGGATGCCATGTAACCCAGGGCTTGCAGGACTTTCCTTGCAGTAAGTCGAGTTTGTTTTGTTAATGACATGAAATAGCCTGGTAGTTGCTTTTGTTTTTCTTCTGTGAGAAAGGCCATCTGAGTTGATGTGTCCAGTTCTGCCCCCAAGAATGTTATCCTTTGGGATGGTACTAGTCTTGACTTCTGTATGTTGACTGTGTATCCCAAGGCTTGCAGCAGTTGTATGACATTTTCCAAATCTTTTGTTAATTTTGCCTTGTTGTCCGCTTGCATTAGGCAGTCGTCCAGGTATGGGTAAATTTGAATTCCCTGAAGCCTGCAATGAGCAATTACTGATGCCAGGCATTTCGTGAATACTCTGGGCACAGTAGATAAGCCAAAGGGCAATGCTGAGAATTGATAATGCTCTGATCCTGCAAGAAATCTGAGGTATCTTCTGCAATCTGGTCGTATAGGGACGTGCAGGTATGCCTCCTTGAGATCTAGAGTCACCAGCCAAGACTCCTTGCCCAGCATGGGAAGAAGCTGCTGGAGGGTCAGCATTTTGAATTTTGGAACAATGAGGTATGTGTTCAGTCGGACAAGTCGAGAATAGGTCTCCATTGATTTTCTTTTCTTGGTACCAGGAAAAGCCTGGAGTAAAAACCTTGGCCTTGTTCCATAGGTGGCACCTTTTCTATAGCTCTCATCCTTAGTAAGTTGTTGATTTGTCTTAGAGCGTCTGTTTTTTGGCTTGGTGGTAGGTTTGGCATTCCCCTCTTTTGTGGTAGAGTGTGGAAGTGAAACCTGTAGCCCTTGTCTATTGTTTGTAAAGTCCATTTGTCTCCTGTAATGTAATGCCAGTTGTCTGAAAATAAGGCTAGCTTTCCGCCCAAGGGAGCTTCCAGTTGTTCCCTGGTAGGCGGTATCAGAGCCAAGTCATTGTGTCTGTCCTGTGGAAGTGGTTGTAGTTGAATCTGTGGCAGTACTTCTCTGATTGGTAGTTTGCCACTGACGTCCTCTGTAGGCACCCCTAGACTGATTTCTGCCTCTTGGGCGTCTATTTCTGCTTCTCTGTGCTCTGGAGCTGTCTGGAAAGGACCAATTCTTCGAAGGCCAATTTCTGCTAAACCTCGGAGGTTGGACCTGTAAGAAATCCTTGACTGTTTGGACAGATTTTGCTTTTTCTTCCACCTTCTTTAGAACCTCCTGTGCAGGGGAGCCAAACAAACTTTGTTTCTCCATGGGAGCATCTAGGAGTTTTGATTTAACATGGTCTGGTAAAGATTGTTCTTTTAACCATGCAGGTCTTCGAATCACTGTTCCAGTCATAGCTGATCTAAAGGAAGCCTCCAGTGCATCATAGCCACATTTTAAGAAATGGTTACTGACCTGCTGAGAGTTATGTACTAAATCCTGAAGAGACTTGCGGTCTAAAGGTTCAGGAGAGGACAGTTTTTTATTTAGCTGGTCTAACAAAAATTCCTGATACTGAATCATGTGAAATTGACAGTTTAAGGCCCTAGCCGAAAGAGCAGCAGAAGTATAAACCTTTTACCCCATCTCTAATGCTATAGATTCCTATCAGAGGGAAGAGGGTTTTGGCAGAAGCAGCTGCCACACCTTTCGGCCCTGTGAAATGGTTTTGGGGTCTGCAACAGGAGCCTTATACAAATGGTAGTGTGTGTCCGGGACCCTGTAATATCTGTCAGGCTTGGCAGGGGCCGGAGCAAGAGAATCAGGAGCAGTACAGGCATCATTAAATGCATCATCAACTACTGTTAGTACTGGAGGAATAGCTAAAGGCCTATGCTGTGGTAAGTGTAAAAAAGTCCTTAGCCTTTTCCTTGAATCTGAAAAATCCTGGCCCTGCCATTGGAAATGCTCCCTCATAGCATGTAAGGTTTCCCCAAAAGAAAATTCCTCAGGAGGAGAGGCAGAAGGAATGGAGTCCTCTGCATCAGAATCCTCATAAGGAGAATATGGGCCTTCCTGAGGGTCTGTAATGTCCGAGTCCTCCGAGGAATAGTCTGTAGAGACAGGTTCCGGGGGTTCAGTCCTAGGCCTCTTATCTGAAGGGGGCTGAGAGGCCCTGTCTGGGTGAGGTTGGGATCCCCTGATCAAAGAAATGAGATCCTCAGCCAGGCTGAGTATTTGTGAACTAGAGGTAGGCCTATGTGGGGGAGTTTTAGCAGGTAAGGCCTTAGAAGATTTAGCTGCTTTAGCCCTGGCAAAAGCCTTGATGGACATAGAAGCAGGGGGTCTAGCAGCCCCACGTGCAGGGGTAGATATGTCTAAAGGAATAGTATCCGACAAATCCTGGGTGCCTGCTTCTGTAGCAGTAATATCAGTAGCAGATTCGACCATACTCTGTGAGGCCTTGGCTATAGGAGGAATGCTTTCGGCCGAAGGAAGAACCGAGGACTCTGTTTCAGCCGAAACCGAGACACTCGCGGTTGGCCTAACCGCGGTGTCAGCTGAAACCGCGGACCGCGAGTGTCGGTCCTTTTCCTTGCGCTTCTTAGCTATTTGTGTAGTCGGAGTCTCCGACGGCATTTTGTAAGCAAAAGCGGGACCAAAAAACTCCTCTGCAAACTCCGACTGACGTCTAAGTGTCCGTCGATTGAAGGAAGCACAGGCTAGACAAGCTGATACGTCGTGGTCTGGGCCTAAGCAAGGAAGGCAGTAAGAGTGGAAATCCTTATGAGGTATTTGTTTCCCACAAGTTAAACAATTATTTACTTTTTTTGACATCGGCTGAGGCAAGAAAGAGTCCCCAACGGGGTACTTAGCTTTTTAGAAGTCTTCGGTAGTAGAAATCTCTCGATCTGACCGACCGGCACTTGCGAACAGCTTCTGCTTCGGGCACCACGCGGCAAGAAAGACTGGGGAAAATGGCATCGGCTGATGCCTTTATACCCAATAAACAGCAGCTATAACGTCGGGTGAAGTGCGACATCAGCAGAGGCCAGACCCAGACTTTGGAATCCGGCCGACCGAAGGGCTGCCTGAGGCAGGACAACCCATATGTTAGGACTGCAGATGCATCCTTGAAGGACATCTATTTATATGCGCACCCCGAACAAACACCAACCTGGCTAACAGGAAAAACAATGCTCCTACTTAAGCTACCCTAAAAATTATAGACCGATAACGTGCCTTCCGATGATGTATAAACTACATACGGGGAATTGATGCTGAGTTTATAGTCATTTAGAAGAAAACTCAATTATGGTAGTAGAACAAAAGGGCAATAAAACAGTCATATGGAACAAAGGATCATTTGTTGTTAAGTAAAGTCATACTGGAGAACTGTAAAAAGGGAAAGAATTTAAGTATGGCACGGATTGACTATAAAAAAATGTGATAGTATCCCACTTTCGTGGATAAAAGAATGCTTAAAAATGTATAAGATACACCCTACACTGATCAACTACATTACAGTGACCATGAGATAGTGGCAGATCACTTTACAATTAAGCCGTGTTAAAAGATAGATTATTATCCCAGGGATAAAAATTCAAAGTGGGATATTCCTGGGTGACTCTCTGTCACAGTTACTATTCTGCCTTGCCATTGATCCATTAAGTTGTTTACTTAACAGCTTAGGCAATGATTACAATTTGGCTCCTAACAACAAAATGTAAAAACTTCTCATCTTCTCTTTGTTGATGATTTAAAACTGAATAGCTCATCAGATGAAGAACTAAAAGCACAGCTGCAGGTTGTCAAAACTTTTTCAGATGATATAAGAATGCCATTTGGTCTTAAGTTTGCAAAAGCAACCTTTAAAGCAGGAAAACTGCAGCACCAGGAAAATATCAGTTTGGGAGAAGAATGTGATACAAAAAAAGAAGTGGAGCAAGAGGGAGTGTACAAATATTTGGGAACTGATGAAGTATCAACAATAAAAAATGAACAAATGTGAATAAAACTTGGTAAGAAATACTTTTAAAAGACAAATTAATTCTGAAGACAGCATTAACCTCTAGGAACAAAATCCAAGCTTTAAACCAATTTGCTCTTCCTGTCCTAACTTAGTTTTGGAGTGATTGACTGGCCCCAAGGAATGGGCCTCCTTGAAATTGATTACATGCATATATCTGCAATTGTGGGACTCCACCTATACCTGCTGATCTCATAAGACTTACATTTAGTGAAAGCTTTGAAACATGAGGAGAATAAATGTAAGATGGCTTATTTGCTTAATTTAGCAGAAGCATATTGGCATCAAGTAGGAATGGAAATCAAACCAGAAGTAGATAAAAATGCCAAAAAATAAAAGAAAGAATAAAATGCAAAGAACCAGATGAGAAGGCAAGAAATGTGGAAAAAGCATAAATATAGTTGCAAGTATAGGAAACATCTGGAAGAACCTCATGTTGATCAGGAACAAATGCAGGAATGGTTAAGGAGAGACGAATTCAAACCAAGAGATGAAAGGTTAATACTGGCAGCCCAAGATAGTGGGCTACGTACACGCTGGCTTACAAAACCCACTGAAAATGTGGGAGAAACACACAAATGTAGGTTCTGTACAACTAAATTGGAAACAGTCGCACACCTTGTTGCTGGCTGTGACATACTAACAGCAGGACTGTATACTAAAAGGCATAATAATGTGGCAAGACTGTTGCACTGGGGACTGTGCAAACATTATGGTACTGAAGTGGCTGAAAAAATGCTGGAAACATGAGCCACAAAGCATCACAGAAAATGATGAAGTTTATATCACATGGGATCACCCATTACCAACAGTTCAAAAGACTGATGCTAGAAAACTGGATATAGTGGTCCAAGAAAAGAAGACAAAAGTTCATTGATCATTGAAATTGCTGCACCCACTGATTACAGTGTCTTACGTACAGAGAGAGACAAAGTCATAAAATATTAGGATCTGCAGGCAGAAACGAGGGCAATGTAGAAGAAAGATACCCAGACAGTTCCAACAGTAGATGGAGCAATGAGACATATAAAAAAGAATCTACAATTGTATTCAGGTATGTTACTAATCCACGTAACCCCATACGAATTGCAGAAGGAGTCATTACTGGGCACATTGTGGGTGCTGCGAAGAGCACTTCTGGCTGACATCAAAGACTGAAACAATATTAATTTCATGAACTTTAATACTACTTTGCTTAGGAATGGGGTCCATTCCCGTCATAGTATTAGAAACCCAAAAGATTTGGAGAAATAAAAAAAAACATACTCAAACTAAAGGGGGTGGTGGCAGGAGACAGCTACTGCAGAAGTGATCATTCAAACATCTGCTGCTATGATAAGTTTACTTACACAACTGTACTATGTTCATCGCATTAATCACTTTTGCAGTAGCCTTACCTATATGAGTAGATTACAGTAGCTTACAGCATTTGGGAGGGAGCAGGGTTAGGGTCCAGGAGCACTTAGAGAATGGATCTAGCTAAGTCTGATCTACACCTACACCTAGACAATGACTCAGGCGTGCAGTGCTTTGCAAAAAAATGTACAGAGGCCCAAGTTGCTGCTTCTAGAAGACTTCTAGAGTTCAACCCTTTCCAAAATGCCATAGATGAAGGCTGCGGCAGAGTGAGCTTTGATCCTGCCTGGAATAGTTCTGTTGTGGTAAGATTAACAAAAGGCAATAACCTGAGACAACCATTTGGAAATAGTCTGTTTACACACAGGTTGCCCCTTCTTCTCAACTTCAGAAGAAATAAACAATTGATTCAAAAGATCTAAAATATTTTGTTCTGTCAGGACAGTACCAGAGTTGTCAGTGGACATCCAAGGTATGGAGCATCCCTTTTCCATACTTTTTGGGGTTCAGAAAAGAAAATGGGGAGATGTTTACCACTTTAGGCATAAAAGAAGAGTAGTTCTCAATGGAACCCAGTCCCTGTAGAAAATGAGATAGGGCTGACTCACCATAACAGCTTGCAAATTAGATACTCTACTAGCAGAGTTCAGATCAAACAGTAAAACAGTTTTCCATGTTAAGAACCTCAAGATAGTCTGATGAGCTGGTTCAAATGAAGCCAAATGTTAGTTTCCCTAAAACAAAAGTCGGCTCTTAAGGAGGACCCACTGGTCTTCTTGGAGGTCCCTTATGCAAAACCCCTTTCAAAAACGTCACCTGAAAATGCCATGAAAGAGGGGAATCCACTGGCAGACATGCTGAAATGGCCAACAAATGAACTTTGATGAAGGAGTAAGAAAGGTCACAGGACAGTAACTCACAAATATTGTAAAAACAGGGAAGCACTAGCTCTGAATGAGTGTTGGTTGTGTTGCTGGCACCAACTAGAAAACTTTTTTCATTTTGTAATATTTGACATTCTAGCAGCAGGCTCTTTTGGTCTCCATTAGTGCCTACTGCATGTCCTCAGTAAAAAGGTGCCTAAAAGGTATTAAGACCCTATTCATCCAGGCAGTCATCTGAAGCTGATTGAGACTGAGATGTATCAAACTCATTCCAAAAAGAACTTGCAAGTACGGCTGGTACAAAAGGCCAAAAACCAAATAGCAATTTCAACAAACAGGCCAGCACCAGAGGAGTGAATATGAAAATTATTTATTGTGGCACTCCAAACAGATAAATCCAGTCATACTGGTTTCGGCAATGATGCCTTCTTCAGTGACAAATACAATAAACCTCTGAACATGTCAGTATATATACAGAAGCAATCAATTAATCAACTAAGCAAGCACAAAAAATCAATTATTAAAAATGGTCATTCAAACCAGGGAAAAATAATCCCCCAAGTTTAATGATCCAACTTTTCTCTTTCTTATTCAATAAAGCATGCCATCTCTGTTTATTACTTCTATCTCCCCATATTTTGTATACAACTAAAAATTAAATCTGGCTGAAGGGTGCTTAATAGTACGTCTGTATAAGTCATTAGAGAGTCGTTGGTTACAGATGTCACTGAAATGCTCAAGACATCCTGACCCTCAGTGAGCGTGAGGTTTGGCCAGCATAAAAAGCAGAGCAAAAGCATGCCGCTAATTAAATAAGCTAGTCTGTGCTACAATTAGCAAACAATTTGATGTCATAAACCTGACTAGTATTTTTACTGTTAAACTGCTTAGACTTTAGCATATGCTTACAACATCAGTTTGTCCCCGGTCATTGTTAATTGTTGTTGATTGACACCAGCCTGATGTTTGTAATGGTTAAAATAAGAGCCCAAGGTACATCCCCTGCGATATGTAAATTGGCACCTAGAACCCAATATATTTCTCAATTCCTCATGAGCTAATAATATGTTCCAACTGTGACTGATGGTATCCTTAATCATGTTAATATTTCACCCATATGTAGTAACAAACCTGACAACTTCATCATTCAGATTATTATTCTGTTCATAGGTAAGTACTAGGCTATCTGCCCAACGGCATTTATAAGTCTAGCCAGAGTGTGTTGGCTTTCACCACCCCCTTAGATTAGTTCCCTGCGCCTCTGTCCAGCAGAGCCACTGCAGTGATCCCCAGGGTAAATTTTCTGTTTCCCATCCACCTGTCAAGGTTTATCTTGAAGAGTGCTAGTGAGGGGCTCTGCCTGATGTATCACATGTTAGTACTAGACTAACTGCCCTTGTGAGCCATTTTAAGCCTAGCCAATTATCCCTTGTGAAACTCAAATCCTACACCTTGTGTTTGTAAGGCAAACACCTTAACCATTAGGCCATGTTGATATTCTAACAAGGTTGATCTTTCTTGTTTAGCAGCCCATATATGCACAGATAAGATGTCCTTATTCTTATACCCCCTAGCTTGAAATCTATGAAGTCCTGTTTATACACTTCATAGGTACCTGGAGTAGAACAAATGCATTTAATCCATAAAAATTGTGACTTGTGGATGTTTTTGATTATATGTCCAGGGTGTAAACTGTCGGCATGTAACAGACTATTATATTGGGGATATGTATGGAAAACATGAATCCAAGGTGAAACATATGAATCCAAGGTGTCATCCTTATTTCTAATAACTGTGGCATCCAAAAAATTGATTTGTTTGATGTCACAATTTAATGTGAATTCAATCTCCCATTTATTGTCATTTAAGTACAAGTAAAAATGGTTTGTCCGCCAGCCACACCATCCAACAATCATCGAGATATCTTCTCCAGATATATTTCCCCCAAGTAGATGTTACAATTACCATCATAAATGAGATATTCTTTGATGTAACCCATGAATAAATCAGCATATATTGGAGCAAAAGATGCCCCCATAGCCGTACCTTGCGTTTGCCGGAAGCACTCACCTCAGAAGTAAAAAAATATTTTTTCTTAACACATGTTCTGCCATGCATACCAACAAAGTGTTAAAACCTGGTGGCAAGATCTCTGCTTTGTTTAACCAATATTGTAAGGCTTGTAATCTAGCCCAGTGGGGAATATTGGTATACAAAGCAGTCACATCTAAAGTACATAGAAGCCAGTGGGGATCCAATTGTGTGTCTGCTATAATTTTAAGGAATTGTGTCGTATCTTGGATATGAGATCAGATCACTCCTAATAAAGGTTTCAGATAGAATGTTAAGAAAGCTGACAGGGGCTCCATAAGTGAGCCTCTGCCTGAGACAATAGGTCTCCCTGGTGGCCTGTGTAAATCGTTACGAATTTTGGGAAGTAAATAAATAAATATACTGCCTAGCTGGATCCACAACCGTTAGTTGCTGGGCCACAGAATCAGAAAGGATTCCTTCATCTACTGCTTGTTGAATGAAATTATCAATTTCCATTTCGAATCTCATAGAGGGACCAAGAGGCATGTGCATGTAGTATCTGGCATCCTTTAATAGCCTATATGCTTCAGAATTGTATGTTGTGGCATCGAATAACTACCACAGTCCCACCCTTATCTGCTGGCAGAATCACTATATTCTTATTGTCTTGTAATTGCTTTAAAGCTTGTTGTTCTACCGTAGACAGGTTGTGGTTCAACATTCTGGACTTGTGTATTTTAAAATGTAGATCTCTGAGCATAGAATTTCTAAAGACAGAAACATGTTCATCCATAGGTGGCATAAACATTGATTTTTGAAACCTAAATTCAGTAGATCTTTGAGATGTATGTTGAGTCCCACAAAATATCTTAAAGCTCAATAATCGGCAAAATGTTTCAACATCATTTACAATTTGATCCTCGTTCACATAAAAGCCAGGGACATAGTTTAATCCTTTATTTAGCAATTGTACTTCCTGGTGTTAGTTCAACCTTGGCTATATTGTGAACATTACAAATATCTATCAATGCGGTCAGTACTCGAAGCAAAGTTTCCACATTGTCTATTGTGCTTATGCTTTTCTCCACCCCTGCGCTGGCCATGCCTAAAGGGGGGGTCCTCATTGCGTTGTTTTTTAGGGATAGACGACTCCTGAGTATATTCAAAATCTGTGGCTAAAGAGTCCTCCCTGAGGTACTACTATAAGGAGTATTAGACCTTTTTCAAAATGGATCTGGGCCTCTTCCACTTAACTTTTGGTGTGAAACTATCTAAATTAGCAAATGACACTCATTCCAGGCCCAAATGGCCTACCCTGCTCATACTCCTCTAAATCCCTGTTAAATTTAGAAATTTCCTTGTCTTTCAATTGTTTTTCTAAGGACAGCAAGTCTTTAGTTAATTTATTAAAGCAAATAGTATAGACGGTCTCACCTTCAGAAGCCCAGATATGCTGGAGTCAATTCTACATTCATAATATGACACTAAAATATTAACAACGCCCAGTGAGGCACATTATTGTGCCTTAGCCCAATCTGCAGCCAAGGTATTATCTATTAATCCTGCTAATGATTGTAACCGTATTCTCAAACCCCTTGGTGTAATATTCTTCACATGATAGGCTTTAAATAATTTTAGATGCCACATATTACTGCAAAGTGTTTTCGTACTCTTAAAAAGTTTGTGAAAGGATAAGTTACACATATGGGCCGGGTCATTAACATTAGGATCTGTGGTGTTCTCCCTAACATTGCCTACTCCAAAAGCTTGCAAATCATTTCTATCTGCCAATAAACCCTGCAGAATAGTTGTTAAATCCATAATAACAATTCTCTGCTGAAGAGATAATCACAATTAAGTAACTGGGATTGTTCCTAAATCAAACCAAAAATCAGTGTTCACTAGAAAACAACACATCCCAAAAGAAATTATATCCAGTACGAACTTGTAATTACAGTGTATAGGGCAAACCTAATACTGAAAACACTCCAGTACTAGACCCTAATGAATATTGTTTGCAGAAAACATACATTGAAGAATTCTACCAAAAAAGGTCATTCCTGTTTGCAAAAAAATACATTGAAGAATTCTACCAAAAAAAGGTCATTCCTGTTATTCACACTGACAAAAAGTTGTTAACACCTGACTAAATTCCAAAAATGTGGTTCATATATACGTACTCATAAAAATGACCAAATTCAAATGCATAAATACCATATACAATGTCCAAAGATTATTGTAATCCATAAAGATCGTACTTCCGTAAAGAGATTCCAAGACCAATAAACTAGTCCCAAATAACGTAAACCCTCCAATATGCCTTCATAAGGGACTTGACTGAGTATGACAGGCTATAAATGTCATATTCCTGGATAAACAATATTGGGAACTAAGGTCCCAGTTGACAGAACGTTCTATATAACCTAAATGACACCAGGTCCCACTGTTCTTAGAGAACGCCATTAGTCCACTACAACCAACATATAAATACGACCCATTAGTTATAGACTAAATACGGGGAGACAGAAGTAATAAGCAGGGATGGCATGCTTTATTGAATAAGAAAGAGAAAAGTTGGATCATTAAACTTGGGCTATTATTTTCACCTGGTTTGAATGACCACTTTTAATAACTGATGGCTTTTTGTGCTTGATTAGTTGATTAATTGATTACTTCTGTATATATACTGACATGTTCAGAGGTTTATTGTATTTGTCACTGAAGAAGGAATCATTGACAAAACCGGTATGACTGGATTTTTCCATTTGGGGTGCCACAATAAATAATTTTCATATTCACTCCTCTGGTGCTGGCATGCATCAAACTCACCCTGTCTTGCAGATTGAGGAAGCTTGTGGTAATTGCCTCCTGGACAACTACAAAAGAAAGAAGAACCACTGTTGCTTAGGCCAGAAGGGAATCACCACAATGATTTTGGGGGACTCCTTCGGAATATCCAGGATACTTCTGAAGATCAGTGAAAACAGTGGAAAAGCATACAGGAATATTCATCCAAGGAAAAGAAAAAGGCATCCGCCTTCTAGGCCTATTTGCATCAAGTCCTAGTTCAGAATTTTGCAAGCTGATATTTGCTCTACTCTGAACAAGGTCTACCTGAGGAACTCCCCACAGATGGATCAAATTTTGGAAGTCCTCCCTGATCTAGCTTCCATTTGTGACAGTCTGCCTTTGTCTTTCTCAGCTTGTCTGAAGCATAATTTTGCTCTGATGGAATGTAGGATATCTGTAGAGTGTAAAGCTATATCCCATGCTAACATGGTTAGTCTGCATAGGGAATAAGATATGGTTCCCTCTTGCTTGTTTATGTACCATCACTGTGGTATTGTCTTTCATTACTTGAAGAGGTCCTAGGGATGAATGGTGATTCAGACAGATAAGTGCATGGATAAAAGAAAGAATCACTTTGATGTTCATGTACTTTGAATTGTCTTTGTTGCCCCAGATCCCTTGCACTTTTATCCTGCTTGATAATGATCCCGAAGCAAAGTAAGAGGTGTCTGTAGTGACTGACTGCTTTGAAGCAACAGGGGAGAAGGGAATACCTGAATTCAGGGATATCTAAGGTCTTCACCAAGTGACTTCCCTCCTCACAAATCCCAGGACTGGAATTAGAAAATATCAATAAAGAGTACTGGTACTGGGGGCGAAAGAAAGTTCAGATACTGCAGTATGTTTCTCATGTGAAGTTTTTCAAGAGGTATCATGATAATGTGATGAGACACACCCAGAACACTGAAATATTCCCTTGCAGGTACTGAAACCCACTGGAATAGATACAAATATAGATGTATGTTTTCCTGCGGCAGAAAAGCTTTGTACTGAGGTGTCCGTCAGACAATCCAGGAGCATAATCCTGTGTGAAGTCAAAAAAGACTTTTGAACATTCTCTTGGAATCCCAGCCTGTGTAGAAGATATCTCACCCAAGTAATTCCTGACACTTTGAGAAAGACTCTGCAGAAATAAGCAAGTCTTCTAAACAGAACAATGCGGACCTCCTGTAGCCTGTAATGGGCTAGGAAAGGAGCTTGAAGCAGTGACTAGCCCAAAGGGTAAGGCAGATAACTAATAAAGTTTTGTGTGTCTGGATCTCATGAAAAAAACACCTGAAATCTGGATGAACAGGAATGTGATATGCACCTTTTAAATCTGGAGGGTAATAAAAACTGAAATGAGTGTGGAGAGGTAACAGGCTATGGACTCGAAACATCTTGAACTTGGGCACTACCACATACTTGTTTAGGAATAAAAGATCCAGAACTGCTTTTCAGGTGTTTTCTATCTTTGGTACTGAAAACACTCTTGAATAAAAACCTTTTTCCAGTTGAGAAGGAGGAACTGATTCTATTACCTCATGACAGCATGTGTTGTAGGACAGAAAGAAACTGAAGGGTTTGATCTGGCAGATGTGGAGGAATTCCCTGGAAAGTAGTAATTTCTTCCCACTGCCAGCTGTAGCCTTGCTGATTCAGACTCAGAAACCATTTGTCTGAAGCAGTCTGTTGCCAAAGAGAATAGGGACTATAGGGGGCAAGCTCCCTTATATAGTCATTCTGACATATTTGGAGGCGTTCTGTTTTCTTTTTTAAGCCTCCTTACCATAGCCATAGCTTTTTAAAAGTCTGCTTATTTTGTTTTTAGCAAAAACTATACAAGGCAGCAGAAAACCCTTTGGAAAATTTAGAGAAGAAGGGCTGAAAAATCTAAAATTCCTAGAATAAGCTTACCTCTCTCATCACATTTGATAACTGGGATAGTGATAATGGATTCCTTGGATTATATTGGTAGGATGAATAATCTGTTAACGGACACTGATCAATATGTACAGGTAACCAAAAATTGAAGTTAATTTAATCCTATAGGATTTGTTCATTAATGGAGAGATTTCTAATGAGCTGTATAAATAAATATCTTATCTGAAATCTAAGGCAGCAGTGAGCATCATGAACATCACTAACTATATTACTTTGAAGCCTGGTAAAGTTCTTTACCCTATCACTTCATCTGTATACAAGTACAGACAATAAAAGTCTAATAGTAAAGGAACACTGGCTTTACCATGAATCTAAGAAAACGGAAAGAGACTGAAAAGAGCCTTATGGAATTTTAAGAAGCTCGTAATATGGAGAACTGGGTGAGTACAAGAAGAGATAACATTAAATACAGATTAAGCATATGGATGATCAAAGTTGCCATGGATATAAAATACAGAGTAACCTAACTAAACCTCATAAAAAAAAGAGGGACTTAAGAGGTTTATGGCCCTAAATAAGGCTATTATTCTGATCAGGCAGCTCCAATTAGACCTGGAATTAGCAGTATGAGGTTATACTGCAACTAGGTAGAAGACATACCATTTGTCAGTGAAGATCAGGTCACAGTTAGAGGTCATCTGGAAAAACTGAGGAAAACAAATGTCAGAGGTCACTAGTACTTTGAAAGATGGAAAAACACCAGGTATGGAAGGCATTCCATCAAAGATCTTTAAGGCAAGAGGTACACCAAGATTATGATGCATGTCTTCAATGTCTGGAGCTCAGTCTTAAAATTTCCAACTCTGGACATAATGGAATGTTGGTACTAGTCAATGCAAACTGTACAGATACCAAAAACACAATAACCACCTTCTGGGAGCAAGACGGTAGACAAGTTGTAGTTGTGACCACACAAGTTTATTAACCATTCTAACCAGAAGCCAAGGCACAAACTAAAATCACGGCAAACGCTTTCATCCTGTAGAGACAAACATGCATCCATATTATTAAAAATATACTTCAGAATTCAGTTCTGAGATAAAATTCATTCCTGTGCATACTTACCCTCTTGTTGTCCATCCAAACACTGGCTTTGCATCTGTGAAATCTCCTGCAGCCTGCTTTTCTTCTCTTGAATTTGCCATTACTTCTTGCTTCTACAAACATAAGAAAAAAATGAGCCAGTCTATTAATGAAGCCACATAACATAACACAGTAATATAAAAAGTATACAACAAAAAAGCAGGCTAAAATCCAGGGGGTAGAAGCTGTGCTTAAGAAAATACGACATGTCACCAAAACACAGTATAAAGCAACAGCTACCATGCAGAGTTCAGTCCAGGAAATGTTGCAAGATTACATATAAAAAGTATGTTTGCTGGAATCACTTTGATGTTCATGTACTTTGAATTGTCTTTGTTGCCCCAGATCCCTTGCACTTTTATCCTGATTGATAGTGATCCCGAAGCAAAGTAAGAGGGGTCTGTAGTGACCGACTGCTTTGGAGCAACAGGGGAGATGGGAATACCTGAATGTACTCTAAATTTAATTTTGAACTACACTGTGCAATGGTGAATCAAGTGCATCTTGCATCATGGCAGTTTTCAACCCATGACTCCCCCACACACCTTTTGGACCACACATAAATACTTGCATCCTTCTGGATTCACCTTCTTGATTTAAAATCAGACTGTTGCTATTACATTCCACCATTGTCCATACCCAATAAATTATAACCACCTGACAACACACGCATATATATATGTATATATATATATATATATATATATATATATACACACACACACACACACACACACACACACACACACACACACACACACACACACACACACACACACACCTCATATATCTGAATGTGATAAATTGTGATAAAAAAAAAAAGCAACCACAATAAAGCTTCACTTGCATTCTTCTGCACACTACTCCTGCAAAGCCAGATTAATGACTGTTTAACCTGGTCATAATACCAAGAGTCAGTAGTTCTCATCACGGTGAAGTTTCTCTGAGCAAACAACAAGCTGCTTCTGACCACAGCCAGCTTGCCGGCCATAGAGCTCAACTACTTTACTTAAAAACCAAGGACAAAGACAAAAGTAATGAGGGACAAAGACCCAAAATCAGGGACACATTTTAAACATTACTGTAACTCATTACGTTCATAGAACATATGGAGAAAAACATGCAATTTTTGCTAGAAACAGAAAGTCTGAAACTCAAATGCATATCATTACCCCCCTCACTGTAACCCTCAATGAAT
>NC_056746.1:808029107-808036607 GCF_019279795.1 Protopterus annectens
CGTTATTAATCATTTCACTTCAATAACACTGCAGGAGCTGAGGACGGCTCTTGCTGCAAATAAGAGCCTTGGCTAAGTTTAAATATACTAACCTCCATGAAGATGGCTAATGCCATTATGTTTTAAGTAGAAAGCAATACAAATGTCTAACAAACATGACAAAAGCACACTTTCCAAATAAACCCTTCTAGGAAATCCTAGAGATTTCTGAAGTGACATCAATAACTTATCTGAAGGACTGTGCCAAGTTCACTAACATGGACCAAGCAAGTAGTCACTGATCGAAGCAGCGTCTATAGAAAAATTATTTTCTCATTTCTGTACTTCTAATTCTAATGTTATTCCTCCCCCTGGTGTCATCATGTCAGCCCATTCTGTTTTTGTTTTAACACTGACATTCAGTTTACAATGGTTTAGCAAGAGACAATAAATGGCTTAAAAAGTTTCTCAAAGCCGTCACTGATGGTCTTTCCTTTGAGTTAACAAGGGACGCGAGACTTCACTGCCACTCTATTGAAGAACATCATCAATACTTCCCTCTCTACAGGCACCAACCACTGGAAAACTGCAAACATTATTCCAATCCCTAAGCATGCCACCAGTTTGAACCTAGTCTCCTTCTGACAAACTATCTCCTTTGGCCAAATTCTTAGAAAAGACAGCAGCCTCACAGCTGTGGGCCTATATGGAGGTCTAAGACCTACTGATAAGCCATTAGCATGGCTTCAGAAAAGAGCACATCACTAATATTCTGCTCATCGTTTCAGCAAATACATTACCGGGCAATAGGATGCAAGAAACCTTACTGAGACCTTGTAGATCATCTCCTTTTCACCATGGAATGAGCTTACTCTCATACATATATATATATATATATATATATATATATATATATATATATATATATATATATATATATATATATATATATATATATATATATATATATATATCTATATATATATATATATATATATATATATATATATATATATATATACACACATACACACACACACACACACACACACACACACACACACACACACACACACACACACACATCTATATAGCTTATGTTTGTATTAGCAACCCTACTAAGTCTTGTCTCTGTTCTGTTCTCTACCTAGCGGTTCCTTTGCTCTGCTGCATAAACTAATCTGGTTTCTTTGCTATCTTCATTACAGCTGTCTGCACCATGGCAACTCCGGGTGCTTCCAAACTCTTTACAAAGACAACTCCCCCGAAAGAATATCCACACAGTGTATGTACTTGTGTTTAACTGCTATTTTGTGCTCACAATACAGTAGAGCATGTACTCCCACCGTGCCTGATAAGCAGCCTACGGTGATTCTTTATTTTTCCCCTCAAACTCCCCTATATTCTACACTCATTTCTGGCCCTACTGGGTCTTAAGCTGCCATTCTCCACTTTTGCCACTAGGTGGCAATGTCTACCAACCTATAATCTCTACTAAAACTTTACAGTAAATTCGTGCACCCCCTGAACAGACCCGTTCCCTTCTTACAAATCCTACTCGGCTGGCTTGCTTGCTGTAAGTGTATCCTACATTTCTTTCTGCTGGCTTGCTTCCTCTAAATATATCTACTTTTCTTTCTGTCCCCTGACTCCACAGTGTGGACTCACCTCTACTGTCTGCCCCTGCAATCCCTCCAAGTATCCTTGCTCCTGATACCATCCCTCTGATCGACTCCTGATAGCCATTCTTTCTCTTGGCTCTACCCGCTCAGTTCGCTCTGCGGGCTCACTCCGCTCCCCTACCCTGCCCCCAATTCCCACCCGTCCCCACTACTCCTACATTTATTCTAACCAATATTCCCCTTCTTCTCTCAGCCAATCCAATCATGTCTCCACATTATCTCCTCCCCCACCCATCCTCCACTAAGTAACTACCCCCACCCCCATCCCAAACCATAAGGTCCTGTACTCACATCTATACCCCTCCCTCTTACACTCTCACGCACCCCCAGATATCCTACTACTTCCCTTATACCTAACTCACACCAATTAATCATGTTTTCTCCACTTTCACAAACCCTTCTCATCCCCTCTATCAGCTTACTTCTTCTAATTCCTCTATTCCATGCTACCTTTTATTCCTCTTGCAAACTCCCCCCTCTTTCCTATCCCCCACCCCCTCTCCCAACTCCCATCCTCACCATACCAGATCTCACTTTCACATTATATCCTCCTCTGTAGTTCAACCAAACTCACTCCACTACTTCAAACCAAAAATGATGCCCTTCTCAATAAAACATCATATACCTAAATTAATACTGCATTTCCCACAAAACTCAAAGAGCAAACCCAAGCTCCAATCCTTCTTTGACTGTCTATGCTTAGCAGAAGACATACACCCCAACCCCGGACCTAATACTAGCACCAATCCTAATCCCCCAAACACAACCAATATTAACAACCATAAATATCTCAAGCTACTGACCATTATTGCCCAGAGTCTAAAAAACAAAACAGCCCACTTACATGCCTGGCTATGACATACCCTATCAGACATAGTAGCTGTCTCTGAGACATGGCTAAAACCCCACATTTCTGACTCTGAAATCCTACCCCCTGGGTTTCAAGCAGTCAGATATGACCGCCAAAATAGGAAAGGAAGAGGAGTAATCTTAATCTACTCTAGCCTACTCTCCATCACTCCCTACCAAAATCCCATTCCTCAGTTCAACACTGAACTGTCATAGGAATACTCAAAATGAATAACTATAAAAGCATTTGTGCATTTGTGTTATAGTCCTATATATCCCCCAAGGAAACAATACCACTACACTTGAAGAAATTCTTCTATGGGCCACAACTAATATTAAGCTTGAGCTGTGGAACAAAATCCCGGTACATGTGAGGCAGAGCACCTCGCTGGCCTTGTTCAAGAGAAATCTTGACCAATGGATGGGAGATCGCAGATATACCCCAGGAATTACCTCAGTGTCACTGCTCGACAGAGGCACAGCAAAATAATGGGTATAGTTCCCCATACTAAAGGGGTAAAACAATGGGCTAGGCTTATAAATGCCCTCGGGCAGATAGGTTCATAGGTTCATACTAGGCTATGAGACATACATATTAGGGGATGTGAACATTGACTGGAACAAAATTAATACCAACAATCCCTCCATATCTATCAATCTATTCAATTTCACTCAACTTACAAATGACATTACTAGAGCCAATAAAACAAGCCCCCAGGCTCCACTCTTGACTGGATCCTAGTCTCCCACTCAAATAAAATCTCACACACAGGCATATAACCAGACTCTATTAGTGACCACTTTCTAGCCTTCATCCATTGAGCAACCCCCTCCACTCCTCACCTACACCAATATATCCATACACGGAACCTTACAAACCCTACAAGCCTCAAACTAACAAATTGGGACAATCTGAAAACTCTTCCTCTAGACAACACTGTAGAATTCTTCAACTCAACCTTCTTAGATACTCTGAACTCCCAAGCCCCACCAAGAACAAAACGAATAAAACCCAACTCCACCCCGTGGCTAACTAAAGATACTAAAACACTTATACAACAAAGAGACAACACCTGGAAACTTTACCATCACAATAAACACCCTGACACCCTTCTTAAATATAAACAACTCCACAACCTAGCCAAAAAACAAATTATAAAAGATAAAAAATCTTACTATACTATACTCCAGTCTAATCACTCCAAAAATCCCAAACAATTCTAGAATTCCATCAACTTTCTTCTGAACCCAGATACCAAAAACAATCCTTGCCCTGACACCAGTAAATCTGACCCAGAAATAGCTACTCTATTCAACTCCTTCTTTAGCAACTCTATAACGGAACTCACCAAGACCTTCTCAAACCACAACCCCTCCCAACTCAAACCCTCTTCCCTAGCCTCTACCCAACCTTCCATCCCTAACACTCCTCCCATATTTCATCTCAAAATCATCTCTACCTCATACATAAAAAACTTCTCTCTAAACTTAAGCCATGCTCCAATGCCCCTGACAATATCCCCTCACACTTTCTAAAACTTGCAGCAGATGGTATTGCCATTCCCATTAGCATTCTCATCAACAGATCCATACAGGAATCTTATGTCCACAAATTGTGACATGCAGCCTTTATCTTACCCCTCCACAAAGGAGGCAAAAATAATAACATCTCAAATTTCTGGCCCATAGCCATTCTTTCCCCAATTTCAAAAATTCTTGAAAATGCATCCACCTCCAGCTCATGCCTTTCCTTACCAATAACCAACTCCTCACCCCTACACAACATGGTTTTCATCCTGGCCAAAGCACAATAACTGCTCTTCTCTCTTTCTTAGACATAGTAAACCATGCCTGTGATTCTGGAGAAATTCTATCACCAATACTTCTAGACCTCTCCAAGGCTTTTGACACAGACTCCCATACCCATCTCCTGAACCACCTTTCTAAGCTTAATCTCTCTAAAAACACCCTAACCTGGTTCAACAGCTACCTCTCAGACAGATCTCAGGCCATGAAATGGAGAACTGGCACCTTAGCCTTCCTACCCAGACTGGGGTACCCCAGGGTCCGATGCTCTTTAATATATTTATTAATGACTTCCATGCAACCATTCCTGACGCTACGACAGTACAATATGCAGACAACTCAGCTTTAGCCTGCTCCGCTTTTAACCTCCCCAAGCTCCAAACAAAAACTCAAACTGCCTTCTCAACTACTGAGAACTGGATGCTTCAAAAACACCTCTCTAAATGCCAACAAATCCAAAATTCTACTATTCTCTCCCTCAAAATCCCTCCCTCTTGACAAAAACTCTTTCAAAATTGTCAACCATGCCAACTCCACCATAGAAGTTGTTCCTTTGGCTAAACTTCTATGGGTTACTACTGATGAACACCTAATATTCAATACTCATATTCAGACAAATATTAAGAAAATACATCAGAAACTTGGTATGCTGTACAGAAACTCCCACTTTCTCTCTCCTTCTACAACACAAACACTCACCACTACCTACTTACTACCGTCACTATTGTACAGTGCTCCCCTACTAACCAACCTATCTTCCTCTATCTCTTCCAAACTGGAAATCTGTTACAACAAAATCTCAAAATCCGCCACTAAATCCAAATACTCCTCCCACCTGCTAAATTGGCTAGAACTTCCCAACTACCTTGACTACCTCCAACTTACTACAGCCCAGAAGCTAATTTTTAAACCAACTAAATGTCCAGCACTAACAACTTACCATCATACACCCCACACAAAATTCTAACATCTGCCCACCGAAATCTAATTACTGTACACAAACCAAACCATCCCGCTGGTCAGCTTATCCTATTCTTTTCCTTAGCCAAAAAATGGAATTGTCTCCCTCCTTCTCTAAGAATTTCTGAAAACTTTGAACACATTAAAACCCAGCTCCATTCCTACCTCTCCCTTAATTGGAAAAGTAATTGCACTCTCCCTGCCTAAACTGCTAGTAACCTTACTACAGCTAACTCTACTCCATACTGATTTCCTAAACAACTGCCTCACTCTGAATACAACGTAATCTAACTTCTGTATCTTGAATGTATACAATGTAAATACTATCTGTCTTCTCTCTCCCCCATCTGGGAATGATTCTCACTACTGCCAACATGCAATTGTAGATGCCATTTAACAAAGAACAACAACACGTCCCTAACCTAAAATGTAATGTATGCTCTCCACTTGTTCTATTATACAACTGCTCTCTCCGAATACATATATATCATGAATGTATACATTGTAAATAATGTACTTTCCACCTTTATTCGCCCCTTTTCTGGGAAGAATTCTTATTTACTGCCATCTTACAAATGTTAGTTGCTTTATAACCTTTTACAGATGCTTTACAACCTATGTACAACTTAACCGCTGTACAACATGATCTCTAATCTACTATGCAAGTATGTAATGTATGTGCTTCAATTTTGCTATTATACTTTGCTTAGTTTTACTATATAATATTACATTTTGCTTATTTTTACAATGTAATATGGAGCTTTTCTCCCCGGGCCTCCACTGAAAATGGGCTCCTTGAGCCCAGTGGACCTCCCCGGTCATCAAACAGGAAATAAAAAAAACACACACACACACACACACATATATATATATATATATATATATATATATATATATATATATATATATATATATATATATATATATATATATATATATATATATATCTATACACACACACAATCACATATATATATACACACATAGATATATATATATTTATATATATATATATATATCTATATATACATACATACACATAGATATATACACATATATGTATAAACACACAAACACACATACTTAAAATCTCAGCTTTGGCCGGCTAAGATCTAGCTGTATTCAACTGGACATATAAGAGAATTTAAGTACCTTTTATCTGCACTTTTTTCAAATAATACAGCATTTTAATTGATTTATTTGTGTTGCATTGAATATTAACTGAACTGGAAGTTTTAACTCTGTTTTTTCAGTTAGTGCTTGCTAGATTTTTATTGCCTGTTAGTAATTGCAGGCGGGGGTAGTCTCATTCATTGATGTCCTGTCACTGCCTATTTAAGTGATATATTTTGGAATATTTTCTGCTTAAAACCTCAGCTTTAGCCGGCTAAGATCTAGCTGTATTCAACTGGACGTATAAAAGAGAATTTAAGTACCTTTTATCTGCACTTTTTTCAAATAATACAGCATTTTAATTGATTTATTTGTGTTGCATTGAATATTAACTGAACTGGAAGTCTTGACTCTGTTGTTAGCTCCCCATCCACCCTCCCTGTTTCTGTTTTGTGTTAATCTTGGTGGCTTTGAACCTGCCCGCCCCTCTTGTAAATTTGTGTTTGGATACTCCTTCTGGGCCCATCTCATTTGCTCACTCAACTGAGTGCAGTGAGATCATATTCTGATTTCAGGCACTCCTACTGTGTACAAAGAGAGCATCTGGGGAAGAAAAAAATTTTTTTAAGCTTGTTTCCTGTCTTTCCTGTAAGTTGTCTAGACTATTTGCAGGCTTCTGAACCCCCAAGCCTTTCTGTGTTGGAGGGAAGCCTTCTAGCTTAATTTTGTTTCTTAGAACTAGCTAGTTTTCTAGTTTCAGCAAGCACTCAAATCTGTTTCTTTGAACTCAGCACTTGTTCAGAACTCATTGTAAGCACTAAATAAGCTGCAAATTACTACAGCACTCAACATTTCACTTGTCTAGAGGAAAGCAGTTTTTAGTACTTAATAAATAAGCACTTATCCAGGCATGTCTAAGGGTCAGCTCCTTGTGATTTCTCCTGTCTATCTGATGAATCTGGGCATCTTGGGGCAATGCAGCAACTGCCGCATGTACACAGACAACCCGCTCCTCCTACCACCCAACACTACAACCTGTGAGAGATGCACTTATATAGCCAAACTGGAAGCAAAGCTCTCTTCACCCAAGACTGGACTAGACAGTCAAGAG